>NW_004524782.1:2570452-2607998 GCF_000260255.1 Octodon degus
AAAATAAAAAAAATAAAAAAATAAAAAAATTATATTTAAAATGAAAAAAAGCCTTTTCTGCATCAATGGAGATGATCATGTGTTTTTTAGTTTTTGGTCTATTGATTTAATGTACTGCATTTCTAGATTTTCGAATATTGAACCATCCTTGCATCCCTGGGATGAATCTTACCTGGTTGTGGTGTATGATCTTCCTGATGCTTTGCTGTATTCTATTTGCTATGATTTTATTGAGGATTTTGGCGTCTACGTTCATGAGGGAGATTGGCCTGTTGTTCTCTTTCCTAATTTTGTCTTTCCCTGGTGTTGGTATCAGTATAATACTTGGCTCCAGGAATGATTTTGGGAGCATGTATTCCTTTTCAATTTCATTGAAGAGTTTGAGGTGTATAGGGACTACATCTTCTGTAAATGTCTTGTAGAATTCAGCTGTGAATCCCTGTGGACCTGGACTTTCCTTTGTCGGTAGGTTTTTAATTACATCTCGTATTTCATTGTCTGTTATTGGGCTATTGAAAGCGGTTATATCTTGTCGATTCACTTGTGGTAATTTGTACCTTTCTAGGAATCTGTCCATTTCTTCTGTGTCTTCTATTCTGTGAGAGTAAAGGTTCTCAAAGTAGCTATTGATAATCTTATGAATTTCCACTGGGTGTGTATTAATTACACCCTTTTCATTCCTTATTGTTTGCATTTGAATTTTTTCTTTCCCCTCTTGTATGAGGATGGCTAGGGGCTTATCAATTTTATTTAATCTTTCAAAGAACCAGCTTTTTGCTTTTTTCTTTCTTTGAATTGTTTTCTTCATTTCAATTGAATTATTTTCTGCTCTTATCTTTATGATTTCTTCCTGTCTTTTGGTTCTGGATTTGGTTTGCTCTTGGTTTTCTAGTTGTTGAATGTGCAGCATTAGGATATTTATTTTTTTCTCTTTCTGTTTTCCTAATGTGTGAGTTCATAGCTATGGATTTCCCTCTGAGGTCTGCTTTCATCGTATCCCATAAAATACGAGAAGTTGTGCTTGAATTTTCATTGAATTGTAGATATTGTTGAATTTCTTGTTTAATTTCTTCTGTGACCCATTGGTTGCTGAAATGGGTGTCATTTAATTTCTATGTATTCAGCATTTTTTTCTGGTTTCTTTTGGCATTTATTTCCAGTTTCATTGCACTGTGGTCAGATAATGTGCATGGGAGAATTTCTGCTTTCTTACATATACTTAAGCATGACCAGTATGTAGTCCATTTTAGAAAATGACACGTGTGCAGCTGAGAAAGATGCTTATTCAGCTGTGTTTGGGTGGAACACTCTGCATGTGTCCACCAAGTCCTTTTGTTTCAAGCTCTGGTTTAGTTCTGTTATTTCTTTGCGAAGTTTTTGTCTGATTGACCTATCTTTTGGGGAAATGGGTGTGTTAAGTTCTCTTGTTAAGATTGTGGTATTGGATACTAGATATTTCATGTCCATTAAGATTTGCTTTATATAATTGGGTGCTCCTGTATTTGGTGTTTACATATTTATGAGTGTTACCTCTTCCTCTTGAAATTTTGCCCTAACTAGTATATAGTGGCCTTCTTTATTTTGCATGATCATTCTTGGTTTGAAGTTGAGACTGTCTCAGAATAGGATTGCTACCCTTTCTTTTTTCTGAGGTGCTGTGACATTTAGTATTGCTTTCCATCTTTTGACTTTCAGCCTATGTATGTCTTTAAGGGTTAAATGTGTTTCTTGTATACAGTATATTGTTGGATTTTTTTCCTAATCCACTGTCCCAGTCTATTTCTCCTATTTGGTGAATTGGGTCCATTTATATTGATGGCTATAATTGAGATTTATTGACTTAAGTTTGACATGTTATTTACCTGTTGTCATTTACTCCTTTTTGTCTTGTGTTTAGTTGCTTGCCCTATTGAGTTTGTTGCTTCTGATCTCTTTCTTGGTGTTCTGATCATTTTGGTCCTTCTCTAGAACATCTTTCTGTAGCCTGTGTAGGGTTGGTTTGTCATCATGAAATTGTTTAGTTTTTCTTTGTCGTGGAAGTATTTAACTTCTCCATCAAACTTGAAAGAGAGTTTTGCAGGGTATAGTAGTCTGAGCTGGAATTTGTATTCATAGAGGACTTGAAGTACTCTGCTCCATGCTCTTCTTGCTTTCATGGTTTGTGAAGAGAAGTCCACCGTAATTCCGATGGGTTTTCATTTGAATGTGGTCTGCTTCTTTTCTCTGGCAGCTTTCAGTAGATTATTCTTGTGCTGAATTTCTGTGATCTTGACTTTTGTAGGTCTGTGTGTGTTTTTCCATGGGTTGAGGTTCCTTGGCGTTCTGCATTCTTCAGTTACCTGAATGTCAGATTGTTTTCTCATATTTGGGAATTTTTCTGCTATTACTTCTGCCCATAATATTTTAATGTCATTCGTATTGACTCTTTGGTACTCATTAATGCCTATTTGTCTCACATTTTTCATCTTTGCATCACTTTGCAGGTGATGGATTATTTGTTCCCGCATCCTAGTTGTTTTTAAGAGATCCTTTCTTATGTTTTCACTAGCTGCACCAGTGTCTTCAAGATCTGAAACTCTGTCTTCACTTTCACTTAAATGGTTTTGTAAGCTTGTGATTGAGATTTTAATTTCCTCTATATCTCTTTCACTCTGCTTCATGCAATCTATTTCTTTCCTGTATTGCTCATTCAAGGAATTCGTCATTTTTCTAATCTCCTGTATTTTTTCAATCAATGTCTTCTTTAGATGCAGTTATAAATTCTGTTACTGCGGTGTTTTTCTCCGATTGGGTTTCCTCCCTATGTTTCTGTAGTTGCTTCTTGACTTCAGATGCTATGACTTCTGAGAATTCTATTCTTATTTCAAACAGTTCCCCTCTGAGTTCCTCTATAACCTTTTGCTGTTTCTTATTTACTATCAATGCTATTAATTTGTATATTTGAACGAGCTAGTTGAAAAGAATTCTGCTTTGTTTTCCTCTATAACTTTCTGCTGTTGCTTATTTATTATTGACTCTAATAATTCATACGTGTTAGCTGAGCTAGTGTCCTCTGCACTTGTTCTGGGTGGGCATTTGCTTTCCTCCATATGTTTCTGCATTTGATTCTTTACTGCAGATGTTATTAATTCAGGGATTTCTTTTTGCATTTCCAATCTGAGTTCCTCCATACCTTTCTGCACCTGTTTCTTTATTTCAGAAGCTGTTGATTCATTACTTTCAGCTGTGTGATTCCCACTTTGTTCTGTGTTAGTGTCTTCTGCACTTGTTATGGGTGAGCTTGGGTTCTGAGATTGCATTTTCCTCCTTCTCATTGTATTTTGTGTAGCACTGTCTTCTGACCTTTGTTGTAGATCTTTGGTGCAGTTCTCACCTTAGCGCATACTGAAGTTCATGTGCAAATCTACAAAGTTTGGATTTATCCAGTTGTGCCTGTGTTTGGTCTGGCTGCTGTGCTCAGCTGCTGCCCTTGTTGATGAACCTGTCTTACCCTTCTGGTAAGATGTAATGCTCTTGGACTAGCTGGGTGGTTCTGTTCCCTACACTCTCTGCAGGGATTGCAGCTGCAGAGTCTCACCCCAGGCCTGTATGCCAGGGCTGAGCTGAGTCTGGAGGGGTCAAAGTGGAGTAGGGCGGATAGGCAGCTCTCCCACACACTCACTGAACTTGGGCCAGGACTGGATATGTGTGTTCCTGGAAGGTGTCAGATTTCCTACTAGGCAGGCAGATGGTGGAGGTGCTGCGGAGTGGTGGTGGGCATCCCAAGCGGCTGGAAGATTGTTTCACCCATGCTGCGCCTTTGCTGTGACTGGTAGATCCCGCTGGGTCAGGGTAGCCTGAAGCTCTTCCACACACTCACTCGGCGTGGGCTAGGTCTAGCTCTGGGGGTTCCTGGAACATGGCAGAAATTCCTACTTGGTGGGTCCCGGTGAGGGAGGTGATGCGGAGTGGTGGGTGGGTGTCTCAAAAGTGTGATAGAGCATCTCACCCACACTGTGCCTTGGCTGGGACCTGTAGATCCCGCTGGCGCAGCATAGCCTGATTCTCTCCCACACACTCAGCGGGCCTGGGCTAGGACTGGATCTAGGGGTTCAGGTTTAAGTCTTCTATCTGATCTGATGTAGCATATAGTTTTTTGTAGTATTGTCTCTTTTTTATAAGTAGGGTACATTTCTGATATATAATAGAAGACAAAATGCAGTGAGACAGATTTCTGTGAAGTAGAAAGAGGATCTGGAAAAAGCGGGACAGAGAGCAGGGGAGAAAAGAGAAGTAAAACTGATCAAGATGTGGTATGAATACCGAGCACTTCACGGGTTGGAACAATTATTATGTATCACAAACTCATTGAGAAATAAATTACGAAAACAAGATCATTCAGAATAGCATCAAGACATATGTAAAAATTAGAAATTAACCTAACCAAGGAAGTGAAAGACCTCCACAGTTAAAATTATATCATTCTTAAATAAGACATTGGAAATGCCACCATAAAAATAGGAGGATATTCCCTGTTCCAATATATGCAGAAGAAACATAATCAACATGATGGTACTGCCAATTGATGTACAGATTTAAAGCAGTCCCAGCCAAAATATCAACTGCAGTTAACATACATATAGAGAAACCCATCCTGAAATGCAGACAAAAACTCTGAATTACAAGAATAGCAAACTACAATCTGAGGTACAGGATCTCAGCATAAATCCTGAGGGGATTTCACTGACCTTATCAGACCCAACAGCTACAACTCTTGTTGCGTAGGTCCTGCTTTACTTTGGTCTTAACCATCCAGCAGAAAAGTGCAAAAATGAAGTATAAGAAGTAAAGCCATGCTGTTATGTTGAGCTGTAGGGGACTCAGGTCAACAATTTCTGACATTGCCCATGAGGTGGAAGACGCAACACTATTATGGAGTATTGGACTCTTTTAGAATATTTTGCTGAGTTCACACACCTATAATATTCAAATAATGGAACTATACAAAAAAAGGGATACAGATGAATGTTCATTTTGCATCTGTGTATTCAAAATGGTTAGGATAGATATATAGTTGCATTCTCTTAATGAATAGAGGGATTTGTTCTAATAGTGTTTGTAAATAGGACATTATGTCAGCATCTTGTGCAGCAATTAACCACTAGGAAGAATGTATGCAATGTTTTAATTATTGAAACTGTCCTCCCAATTTGATTTGAAACTGTCTCATTGCTATTTGTTTCTCAATAAAATTGTGGGAAAAAAGAATAGCAAAAGCAATCCAGAGTAATAAAACCAAAGCAGGAAGCATCACAATTTCAGAGTTTGAGGTTATATTACAAAGTTAATGTGATTTTAAAAAACCCAGCATGGTACTGTCACAAAACAGGCATATGGATCAGTGGATCAGAATAGAGGAAGCAAAACATCCACAGGTACATTCAACTATTTGATCTTTTAAAGGGAGCCACACACATACACCAAAGGGAAGACCACCTTCTGATAAATGTTGCTGAGGATACTAAGTATCTGCATGAAGAAGAATCTCAGACATATATCAGAATAAATGTCTATGTCAATAAGTATAAAGTACAGCCCTTTCCATGATAGAAGTGGTCACAGTCCCATATAATTAAACTGCCCCAGATCACAGGCAGGTCACTAGAGGGAATGATACAGCAATGGGGACTCTGTTGGTCTCTGCTCCTGGCATAATTGAGTGCACATTCTGGAGTGGCTATAGACAGATCAGCCTTGATGGATGAACGTCGGCACTGCAGTGCTCATGCAGAGTCTCAATTTCTACCACCATGCTACATTGTTCATGTGCCCATTGACCAATGAGAGTGGTGGCTGAAGAAAATTCTAACTGCTTTCCACAAAAGGGTTCATCCTAGCCACTTAATTACTAACATCCTCTTCTGCTGTGAGTACATCTAGTCTTTTTTCATGTGTAACACATATAATTGCCCATCCTTTACCCATATGGAGAGGTATATCCACATACCTCTTAACTCAAATATCTTTGAAACCAGCTTATCATTCCTGCTCTTTGCAACTTCCTGAGTATCCATCCAGATCATTGGCAATAGCACATGAGTCAGTACATAGGTCTTTCTTTCTTTCTTTCTTTCTTTCTTTCTTTCTTTCTTTCTTTCTTTCTTTCTTCCTTCCTTCCTTCCTTCCTTCCTACCTTTCTTTTTTTGTAGAACTGGGGATTGAACTCTGACCTTTGTGCTTGCCAAGAAAGTGCTTATTATTTTCACCATTTCCCCAGCCTCAGGAGACAGTTTCATGAGGAACAACTTTTTCTTCCAACCAAAATGTATAAACATGTGCACTTCCAAATGTTCTGGTTACTGTGAAGATTTCTCTTCACTTCTGTGCTTCAGGGATAGTACAGAAAGAGTGATTGGGCAATATCTGTCCACTTTTAGGTGATTTCTGCATGACATACATAACCAACCGTAATCCAGGCTCTTTTTTTTTATTTTAGGGAAGGGTCTACAGGGTGTTCAGGGTCTCACTACTAGATCCTACTCGTAGTGATCTGGTGGTTTACAGCCTCCCAAGAAGTGGGATTACAGGTGCACGTCACCACACCCACTCTCAATTGCCATCTCAGCACACCTTTAGGGGCGGGACCAGCACCGAAGGCCCAGGGATCAAACCACTAGCCCCTGTACCTGCTTGCAAGTGCTTTAAACCTCTGCGCTATTTGGCCGGCCCCCAGAAAGGAAGGATAAATTTTTTTTTGGCAGAACCATAGATTGAACTCATTCCCTTACTCTTGTCAGGCAAGTTCTTATTCTACTGAGCCATCTCCCCTGCCCCCAGGCTCTATCTTTATAGTCATCTTCAAATTGATCATATGGTACAATCCATGAGGCTACAGATGCATGTTGGGAAGCAGAAGGCAATACAGAAGCAGTAGGAGCCATTGAAATTTGGGCAAGCCCTTCACATAATACTTGTGCCTTCCAGACCTGGTCATGTCCATACACATATACACTACAATACTTTCACTTAATGATGGACTGCTGCTCTACACATCCAATTTCATCACTTTCTGCATTGGTGTATACCCAGCCCATGATGGGCAGCTCTGTGGTCAAGGTAAGCTGTTGTGTCTTGAGGAAATATTAAATTTCCTTTAAATTCCAGTAGCAGACCAGGAGCTGCTTTTCAAAAGGAGAGTAGGTATCTGCAGATGATGTGAGAGCCTTGATCTAAAATCCTAAAGACATGCTCTGTGATTCACCTGAGGGTATTCCAGAGAGTCCACAGAGCATCTATACCTCCTACTGACACCTCTGGAACCACTGGATCTTGTGGATTTGGTAGCAGAGCAGTCCGCAGCATTCTGAACATATTGTTGAATCATTTCTTATCTGACATTCACTCAAAACCAGAAGTTTTTAAATCACTCAGTAACTATCTGGAGTAACGCACCTAAGTGAGGGATGTATTGCCTCCAAATGTCAAATACGGACACTAAGTGTTTTGTTCCTTATTTGGATGTAAGCACAGCCAGATGCAACAATTTATCCTTCACTTTATTTTTTTATTAATTTTATTGAGAAAAGAATAGCAATGAGACAGTTTCAAAACAGGTTGATAGGAGAGTTACAACAATTAATACATTGCATATTGTTGTCTTGTGGTAGTCATTCATAGCTCAAATGCAGACATGATATCCTTTCCAAACATCATTAGTACAAATCTTTCTTCTTATTGAATTAAGATAAATGGCTATATATCTATCCTGTTTTGTATATACAGATACAAAACTGTCCTGAATTTATATCTCCTTTTTTGTTTAGTTTTGTCAGAGATAGTTATTCCATTACCATCCAAATATTGTAGGTGCATGCATTCAGCAAATCATTACAATATAGTCCAGTACTCCACAATTGTAGTGTGTTATCCACACGACTGGCAATGTCTGAATCTGTTGACTTCAGACTTCCACAGCTCTGCATATTAACATGGCTTCACCTTATAGACCTCATTTGTAAACTTTTCTGCTGGATGGTTAAGACCAAGATAAAGCAAGACCTACATATCAAGAAATGTAAGTTTTGAATCTGATAATGACAGTCAAGTCCCCTCAAGAATTATCCTGAAACCCTGTACCATACTTTGTAGATCCTTTTTCAGTGTCAGCCATGTGTTATTCTTCACTTTAGAAGTGATATCTCTCATACACCATCACTGAACTCCTAGAAATTTCACTGAAGCGGAAAGGACGTTGAATTTACTTGAGGTTAATTCCTATTGACAAAGACAAAAGTTTTTGCTAACTCCTGCACACGTGGTCAAATCAGTATGATATCTTCAGTGTAATGCACCAGTGAGATACCTTGCAGAAGAGAACAGTGGTCAAAATTCCTGCAAACTAAGTTGTGAGACAGGGCTGGACAGTTAACTTAACCCTGTGGTAAGACATAGAAGTTGTATTTTCTGGCCTTCATAGGTGAAATAAAATTTTCCTGGTGGTTTTCATGGACAATTCCAGGAGAATAAGCTATTTGCCACCATAATAGCTGCATAGCAGGTATGTTAATAAACCATTAATCAAATGTGTTAATCTGCTAAAGTAAGGAATCCACATTCTGGCACAACAGGTTCAATGGGAGTTACTTGGTGTAGTTTGCATTAATACACCATCATTCTCTTAGACCTACTTATTTTCTGTTCAGGCCAAATAAAAACATTAGGTGGTGGTGCAGTGAAATAGTTCAGAGTCTAAAGTGCCTGCCTAGTTAGTGCAAGGTCTGGAGCTCAATCCCTGGTATCAAGATAGTAAATAAATAAATAAATAAATAAATAAATAAATAAATAATGTAACATTAGGTGGAAATGTAGTGGGAGCCACTACGCCTCCATCTTTCATGTCCCTAATAGTGACATTAATATCTTCAGTCTGTCAAACGATCTGATTTTGTTTTAGGTTGAATATTTTCCCAAACAAGCGCTAGCCTAATGGCTTTCATTTAACCTTTCTAATAATATTGCCTTCATACTACAGTTGAGGGTATCCGTGTGAGAATTCCATCCTAATCATGCATTCTCAAACTTAAAAAGACTACCATGTGGATTTGGGGACCAACTCCATCACTGTAAGTTGTATCTTTGCTTAAACTTGACTTGTAATCTGATTTTTGTAGGACCTACTTTTATTGGAAGGCCAAAATATTTTGCACTCTCTGAAATCAATGTTAGTTCAGAACCCATATCCCTTAATTTCCCCACGTGTCATGATTTCCCTATTAAGAAAGTAAGTTAGCTACTCTGTTAAAAAGCTATAAGTCCCCTTTGTAAAGGATGGGAGAAAGACTGAGAGTAAAAATTATTGTCAATACACATGTGTCCTTACTCAGAGGGATCTGGTGCTTTTTTTTTGTTTGTTTGTTTGATCTTTCTATCTTTCTGAGACAGGGTTTTTCTATGCAGTTCAGGCTGACCTTGAGGTCATTAGGTAGCCCAGCCTGTTCTCGAACTTACAATCACCCTCCTCCCTCAGCTTTCTGAGTGATGGAATTACAGGTATGTGCCACCAAATGTGGCCTCAAGTGGATCTGGTTATACTTTCATTCAAATGGTTCTCAGTCTACAAACTAACTCAAATCTGGAAGGTGTTTGAGGGGATGTAATTTTCTTTTCAATATGATTTGAGGTAGATTCCTGATAATTTCTCTTTAATTATGTCCAACTATATAAATTAGTAAAAGTTTAGTAGATTTCAGGCATATATCTCATCAGGAAATGCTCTATCTTCTTAGCCCAGGTCATAGGTCTACAGATGTCAGATCATTGCAATCATTACTTTGTTTTTTCTGTGCAGCTTGTCTTTGGCAGCTAAATGCTGCCAATTGACCCCTGCCACCCTGGAATCCACTGCCTTTAAATTTCCCAGTTTAAATGACCGAGGGCCCTGGCTATGAGCTCTGGCATACAGAGAAGAGCAATGACAGTGCTCTTCAGGGATGCTGCTGACTCCATCATGAATATTTCTGACGTTGTTAACAGAGAAGACATTTTCCAGATGAGCCTAATATTAATTATTAGGTCTAATGTGACAAATCCAAACAAGAATTTATATTTCCATTATTGTTTTTTTTTGTTCTTCTTTTCTCTCTCTCTCCTTTTAAACAAGGTCTTGCTAGGCAGTTTAGTGTGGACTTGAGCTCACTTTCCAGTTCAACCTTGTCTTGAACATGCAACGATCCTCCTGATGCAGTAACTTTAGTGCTGGGATTACAGAAATCCACCACCATGCCCACCTCCAGAATTTCCTTTTTCCTAAGTCTGCATCCCCATCAACAGTATAAAAAAGAATGACAAGCATCTCTATGTCATTTACAATGAACCACCTTTTGATGTCTACTTTGACACATAAGCCACATAAACCATTAGCACATTTTTAAATTCCTCTAGCTGCAACGTTCAGTTGAGAATTCTTATTGAATGGGCCCGTATGATGAATTCAGCCTGATCCAGGCATACGTTTCTTCTATCATTGTTCCACCCCTTAAAAATTCATTGCTATACTTATTCCTCAGACTTCTACTTATAAAAGTTACAAAAGATTAGTTTCTCTGAAGAACCAAAAGCCAAACTTCATTTTTTCTCTTTCTATTTTATTCAGACTACAAGCCTGTTTGTTTGTGCTGCCCACTTCCAGTGGGTCTTCCATCTTCAGTAAGCTATCATATGGACACACCCAAAACTATTCTAAACTAATCCATTATGCATTTGTTATTCAAGTCGAAACCATAATTGCTTGACCAATTTGCTTTTTCTGAGAGGACGTGAGACTTTTCTGTCCTGGTGGCCCTCCTTAGGCACACTATGCATTGTTTAATCACTATCCTCTGTGGTTTTATAATCTCTCTGATCAGGGATTTATCCTGAACGGAGTTATAGGATGTTACAGAAGATTTTCTCTTATATCTGGGTCCTCACTGACATAAAAGTGAGGATCAAAATACTGGCTATACACTTAGCCCATCAATGTCTTTAATTTGTGTTCTTCTACCATCATTTATTTAAAATCCACAAAAGAAGTTTAATGATATTACTTTACAATAGCACCAGCATGCATAATGTTACTACCTTAACTGAATATCAAAGCCTTAGAACATAAACTGGGTCTATTATAATCTAACAAACATGGATATTCTAATATTTGAATCCCTACATGATGTAACAGATAAGCTACTCATTCTTCATAGAAAATCAGAAGCCAAAATTGTACATAACATTGCACTATAACAGTCATGATGACATTTTGTAACATAATTACATTTTCTTTCTTTCTTTCTTTCTTTCTTTCTTTCTTTCTTTCTTTCTTTCTTTCTTTCTTTCTTTCTTTCTTTCTTTCTTTCTTTCTTTTTGTGGAATCGGTAATTGAACTCAGGTCTTTCCTCTTGCCAGGGAAGTGCTTACTCCACTGAGCCATCTTCTCGGCCTCTAAATTTCAATATTGACATCACATAGTTTTAATCATTCATTTTTATCTAATATATAAGAATCTTTTAACTAATTATTTTCCCTCTAATGTGATGCAAATCACGTTTTTGTTAAATTCAAATGTCTTAGTCTGAGAGAAAAGTCTAGCACCATAAAAATATTCATTGCACATTTTGGCAATCCCATACACCTGCAGGCATGAAAAAATTCGATATACTACAAAACAGTAGTCATTAATAGTCACAGCCACATGAAAATCTTTGTACCACAGCATATCTAAATCAAATATTTTATTTTCTTCAAAACATAATCTTTTAGGGATGGAGAGATAGCTCAGTGGACTAGGCACCTGCTTCAGCAAGCACAGGGACAAGGGTTCGATCTCCAACACCATGTGCCACAAAGGTCCTGCCCTTGGGTTCAATGAGCCTACAATGTAGTGAGTCTGAGTCTGGGGTTGGTGGTGCATGCCTGTAATTCCAGCGCTGGGGAAACTGAAAACAAGAGGATCACTATCAGTCTGAGCTGTGTAGTGAGACCCTGTACCTTACACATAAAATTTAAAAAGAAAATGTATGTTTTGCACACTGATAAACAAAAATTTATCAGAATCATATATCTTAATAACATTTAAGTGTCTTTCATAAGGTTATGGAGATCACTAAGGACTATCAATCAACAAGGACTGCATAATTATCTAGGAAATAGCTTCTTTGTTCATTAACTGAAGTCGCATCCAATAATCTCTATGTACACCTAAAGAATTATTTGTTTTATTATCTTAATTTTTTCACAGTGAAGAAACCCAATCAAAATAATGAATAATGTTAGACTCTCATGTTATAATTCATAAACACCAGTGTATATTTCATTTACCTAACCAATTTTAGCATCTTTTTGACCAGCTGTCAACCCAGGTGTAAGTATGATTATTGAATATATAACTCAAATTAATTTACAAGAAATTGAATGAAAAAATGCAAATGAGAAAATGAAAAGTAAAAAGTGGTTGAGCTCAAGTAAAAAGGAACAGCTGTTTATAGACATGGCGAACAGACAAACGTGTACACAGTTTAACAGATTGGACACAAACAGAATCTTACAAAATCAGAAATCACTCAAATATGTTTTTCAACAAATTGAATTATAGGAACTCTTTTACAATTTTAGGAGTTTGTAGTTATAAGTAAACTCGTTAGATTTTGTTGTTCATCAGTTAACAAATGTCTCCTAGAAGAACTAGAAAGGAGCAAAGTCTTTTATTATAATCACTTTTTGATATTTTATTTTATCTTAAGCATATTGAAAATTGTCAGCTAAGGTATCTCTATGTACTCATTTACCTACTCAGACCTTTTAATCTCGATTTTTGTTTACCATCTCCTGGGTATTCTCAGGAAATTCCTTCATTTGGCCTGAGCTCGAGTCTGGCCTCATACTTGTCTATTGGCTTAAAGCAGTCTCCAAGGCTTCACTGTCATAGGACGGGGCATCAGCTTTGTGGACCATGGAATCAACTTCTCCTTATCTGGGCTCAAAATACAGCCAGAGAGAATTCATTGGCATCCAGATAGGCAATTCAGCTCTCTCTTCAAAGACAATAGCATACCCTCAACACCAAATTAGCACTGAGTTGAGTCCCTTTCACTGTACAGATGAAGATCTTTCCAAAGCACCCTGCCTAATCTCTTTTCACTTATCAATTTGAGTTGTTTCTTTTTGTTGCTGTAGTTCCTTCCTTAGTATTATTTGAAAAGTTAAGAATATATAGCATAAGTAAAGTCTATTATGAGGTGAAATTTTGTAGGGAAGGAATAACACATTGTACAGACACAAAGTTTTCTTAGAGAAACAGATAATGACTGTGATGTCTTCATAGGGACAGCAGAGCAACCTTGGGGAAAGCAGCCCCAGCCTCCACAGTTGAAACAAATAACCCTCCCCTCCTCCATCCTGTGCATGAACAACCTGAGACAGCCTGCTACACAGATGTGCCAATGTCTGCACAAAGCAGACAAGGTAATCTCAGCCAGTGTAGTCCATTTTTTTGTTGCCTATAATACCTTTATAGACCATTTATTTGCATTTTTGCAAAGGATCTCTGTTGAAATATTAATTTGATAACCACTGTATCACTTATAATCCTGTAACAAACATGTGACAAAATTCTGAAAAGTTTCATTGGGATTCTCCTGGTGGAAGTCAAATCAAGTGATGTCTCATACTTTGAAGATACCTTCCCCCAAGCCCTGTGGCAGCTAGTTTAATCTACTCATATGTTTGCAATTTAAAACTAAGTTGATTACTTCTGAAAGTAAAAGCACTGTCTTCAATTAGCATGTTTTCTACAATAGCTATGTTTTATTTAGTATTGTGCATAGCCTGACACATGGAAAATTAACAAAAATGTTTGTTTTCACAACAAATGATCCAAAATTCATTAGCTATTCATTTCCAATCAATTAGATTCATAACCTCTAGCCCAAGGTACTGTGTTAAACCTAGGGTTGCTATGTCAAATGCCATCAAGAAAAGCACTCACAGTGAGACTGTGGCACCCTCATCCAATGAGGAAGGGTACACACACACACACACACACACACACACACACCTCCTTTCCTGTAGAACTACAAAAAGGATGAGGTTTTAAGCTCTCTTGTGAGGGATACTCTTTTCACATCTTTCTTCAACTTAGACTTGATCTTAAAGTTTGCTTCCAGCTAAACCTTTTGTGGTCATAGCAAGAAGCCCGCTACCACTAGAGCACTCCCTAATGTAAACCCAGAAAAGTGAAGACATTAAAAAAGAAAGAATAAATGCAACAAATAATTTAATTGAGATTTTTGATGCTTGAGAATGTGTTTTACTCTTTAAAGTGTCTGCAAGCAGGCATGGGGCCCAGAGATATGATTCTCAGGTCTCCCATGCCCGTTCCTTTTGAAGGGCATGCTGAGACAACAATTGAGACTGGGCGTCGTGGCTCCTAACTGTAATTCCAGCTCTTGGGAGACTGTGAACAGGTGGATCATTATGAGTCCTATCTAGTAGCGAGACCATCAACCGCCCTGTAGACCCTTTCCTAAAATACAAAAAAAAAATGAGAACTATATTACCTACATTTATCCATTGGTAAAATCAATACACCTCTCTCCTTCCGTTTCTCATGAGTTTCTTTATGAGCTTGGCCCTGGTGGTCCTGTTACTGTGGCTCTCATGAACCTGTTTTATCTTCTTAGAAAACCCATTTCACTCTTGGCCATAATGGACCCATTTCTCTCTCTGGCCCCAGTTAACCTGCTTCTCTCTCTGGTCGTAGTATGCCTCCTTTATTTTTATCTTCAACTTGTACTTGATGACATCCATACCCATAAAATTTAGTAATTAATATTGACAATATCAATGCATGTCTCCCTACTTTGAACTTAAAATGAGAACTATCCGTTCATGTACTATTTCTTCTTCTCATAGAATTTCAAGTTCTGTGATACCTTATGCTGTATCCAGCACAGCTTTCAACATTTCTGGGCAAAGGATGACAATACAGTGAATAAAGAAAGATGAGATACAGAAAGCTGAGGTCAAGTGAAGTCCACATTTCAGTTGAGAGAAAAGAATTTCACCAACACTCTATTACATTTCGTTATTCTCAGGAGGCTCATATCAACTTCACTCCCTCTGCCTCATAGCTGTATAAGAGTGCCCAGCATCTTGCATTCTGAGAACTGGAACAACTTGTTTTCTTGGCCTGCGTCATGAACTCTTGTTCTTGAAACTGCCTTGGTACTGGCAATGTGATCGCTGTGCAGCTTGAGACATTCCTTTCAGGCTCTCCTTTCAGGAAGGAACAGATTCTTGCTCTGGATCTTTGAAGCTTTCAACCTAATGAAACAGGGACACCCATGTACTTTTATGTCCTCCCCTGGACACTCTCCCCATGGAGACATTCTAGCAGTCTGGTTATGAAGTATTCAGATACTCCAGTCAATGGCTTTTGTGTCACTGGTGGAGCATCTTAGAAGCTACCTATAGCATCAATGTTATCTGCAAATATTTTAAAAAATCAATTTTTTTCAAAAGAATGAAGACTAATTTGTATTATAAAGGACCATCGCATTTAACCACAATCCTTCATGGTTGATACTGTCACTTAAATTTGAAGGTATTTTATATCACTCACAAGACCTCTACTAAAGTTGTTTGAGGATCTTCACAGTTCCCAGGAACATTATTTTCCATATATCCCCAAATCCTTGTCCCCTCTCTTTGGTATTCTGTGTCCTGTGTCATCTGTAGCTACATAGTAAGCAAATGCATTATGCACACTAAAGTTTGAAAATGTTCATTGCATCCAAGGTTCTTCATTGACATTAATAACCAGGAAAAGATGATTGACAAAAATCATCATGTGGATCTTCCAAAATACATAGGATCCCGATAGTAAGACTTATTTAAACCCATGTCTGCCACCCACTGTACAATACACTCACATGTAGCATGTTTTCTTGAACAAGAAATGTAGGAAATATTTTCATCACTAATGCAACAATTACAATTACATATATTTAATTTGACTCAAGAAACACTATATTTAGTTGTACCAAAAAAAGACAGTGTGTATCAGAATTGGTTCTAGCTGCTTTATACATCCTCATCATTCCAGCAAGTGCCCCACATTTAATCAGATGAAATGCCCTCTTAAGAAAGATATGTGGTCTCTTCTTACCCTTCTACCTTCCCCTTCCCAGTTAAATGAGGAGCTAAAAGCATTAAATAGTGACAAAATATACAATTACATATTTCTTGTAAGAAGAGGGATTTTTATTTTTCTTACCCAAACAAACCAGAATACAGATAGAGAAGAATCCTGACTCATAACCAGAAAGGGGCTGATAGTTGGAAAAACCACAGAAATGAAACCAGAAATATTCACCAGCAACCAACGGAGATTATAAAAAAAGGCAATGAAAATACGAAAGATGGAAGAGATGATGTAAAATGATACAAAGTTGGTCACCAGGAGAAGGATGCTTTTGGTGGCTTTTGACTCCGGAGATTTAGAGGAAGCACTAGCTCTGTGAATATGCTTAACCTTCTGTTTATGTCTGTACAGGAAAATAATCATAGAGACACTGGTCCACATTGTAAGCACAATGAAACACACCTCAGGGAATTGTACTAATGCAATATAGGTAAATGCCATGGTTGTTCCATAATCTGAAGCAGTGCAGAATCCTACATATACTTTTCTTGTGTTGTTTCTGATTTGTGATCTTCCAGATACTTGTAACAAATACAGAGGAAAAATGAAATTTACCCCAATATATAGCAGCCAGCAGAGTGACAT
Organism: Octodon degus; assembly: GCF_000260255.1. NCBI lineage: Eukaryota > Metazoa > Chordata > Mammalia > Rodentia > Octodontidae > Octodon > Octodon degus. Next base: position 2,587,251 of record NW_004524782.1, read on the forward strand.
GGACAGGCCAATGTACTTTGGAGCTTTTATTTTGAGGTTCTTCCAGCAAGAGTTCATGGGGCTGATTATGATAGTCTGGAAGATGCTTAAAAGGCACACACTACAAATAGACATAGCCCTGCCCACTCTGAGGACATACATGGTAAGATTGCAACTAAATTCATTGAATAAACGTTTCAACCCAAAGGCTACCATCATCTGGGAAAGTCCCCTTGAAGCAATGACTAAAGAATTAGCTATAAACAGGTGCTTGAGAATCATATCTGTGGACCTCAATCTTCTTTCTGAATGGTGAAGGAAAAAATAATGGTGAAGTAGAGAAAAATTTCCCAGAATTCCAACCACAGTTTGTAACAAATATATTGTTCCTATTGCCAAGTCTCTCAAAGACATTTTTTTCATTTCCTTTTAAATTTTCTTTTAAAGTATTGTGGCAATTATTCCTTTGATCAGTGCTCATAGTAGAGATTTGACACAAAAAGTTGGTGTGGTGTACTTGTGGAGTTAGCAAGATTTCAAGAAGAGGAGATGGAGAAAGTCCGCATTATTCATGGGTTAAGTCATCACTAAACATTAATCATTGACAACCTGGAAGGAGACAACATATAATTAAGAATTTCCAACAGTTTTGGTGACACTTAATTTTTCCTGACACTAGAAAAACAATTTTAAATTTTTAAAAATCATATATACCATAGATTAATTCTTAATGAATTTCTGCTGTAAATATTTAAGTTGAATATAAAATGTTGTAGTGAAAATTACTTGTGTGATCTAAGGTCATGAAATTGTTTCAGACAAAATTCAATCATATGGATGAAATGACAAATTATATGACATTAATATTAAGAACTATTTTCATCTAGATACAAATATATACAATGGGTAGATGACAGATGCAGAAGATTAAGGACACAGAACAGAGAGAGAAAAGAGCAACATAAACAGATGTATTCATCTTAAAGAATTCTTATGACAGGCTGGGAGATAGCTCAGCAGCTTAAGTATCCACTTGTCAAGGACAATGTCATGAATTCAATTGCCAGTGTAAAAAATGAAAAAAATTGTTATGACAATTGAAAAATATTTCTTCATCAGCTTCAGAAAATAAAGTTGTTTCACTAATAATGAGTATACTGGAATTACTATATGTTTTCCTTAATCAGAATTTTTTTTTATTTTTTTATTTTTCAACAAATAATACACTGCATATATTCTTCTTAGCGGTTAATTGCTGTACAAGATGAGGACTTGTGATCCTATTTACAAACACCATTAGAAAAAATCATTCTATTCATTAACAGAATGTAACTATATATCTCTCCCAACCTCTTTGAATACACAGATACAAAATGGACATTCATCTGTATACCCCATTTTTCTAAGTTCCGTTATTGAATATTATAGGTGTGTAAACTCAGCAAAATATTCTAAAAGAGTCCAGTAGCCCATAATAGCATTGGGTCTTCTGTTTAACTGGCAATGTCAGAAATTATTGACCTGAGTCCCCCACAGCTCAACTTAACAGCATGGCTTTATTTCCTATATTTCGACTTCATACTTTTCTACTGGATGGTTAAGACCAAGGTAAAGCAGGACCTATGCAACAAGAGTAATCAGAAAAATTGAAGTAAATCACTATGTGGTACCATCACATGCCATCCAGAATGTCATACTGAGTGACAGGAAATAACAAAGTTAGCAGGAATACGGAAAAGCCATTAATATGTTTGTATAAAATAGTAGTTTGGAAAACTATTTACTAGCATGTATATAAGTTTAGAATATGCCACCACATGTTGTAATAATTTATGGAAAGTGCAAAAGAAAACTATTAGTTTCATAATGAATGTGAGCAATAACCAGAAATAATAAGAGTCACAAAACTTGGAGAAATTGGAATGCTAAACACCACCCTTGGGATGGATAGTTTGAAAACATTTTGGATGCTTTACAATGTAGAGAATATTGTCAGCTGGTCCAGCAATCTCACTTTTATGTACTTATGCAAAAGATTGAAATCTGGATTGCCAAGTGATGTACACATCAAGCATACAGAACTAGAATATTTAAAGCACAACTTTCTTCTGGAAATGATTTAATATACCTATTTTCTAATAGAGAAAGACAGTCTTTGTAACTGCATTATACTCTTTTGCATAGAAGGGATGATATACATATTAAAAATAATTCTGTGGAGATAAGTGTGATCATACACAGCTGTTATCTCAACACTCAGTAGGGCGATCCAGGAGGATCACAGAGTCTGAGACCAACCTGGCTTTACCGTGAACTAAATTGTGAGAATTTGTCTCAGAATACCAAAAGAAATAAAGAGATAAATGGAAAGAAACAAAGAGATAGAGAAAGAAAGAATAAATGAAAAGAAAAGAGAAGAAAAGATGAAGGAAAGGATGGGCTAGGAGTTTACTCTTAAACTCTTTGTAAGTTACATGAAAAGCAGATATGGCTCAGTATTACAATTTTTAAGCACATAAAGCCTCATGGTGTTCAGACATCTTCACAATGTTGTTTCTTCCTATCCAGGAACAGGGAGACTGAGGCAGGATTGTTGTGAGTTTAAGGCCAGTCTTGGCTCCATAGTGACTTGAATTTCCGACTAAGTTACATAGCAAGACCCTATTTCAAAAATGAAACAAAACAGAACAAAAGCCCCAAACTGCAAATGGAAAACAATCCCAGGGCAATGGTGCATGCTTTTATCCCCAGCTACTCAGAGAGTGAAACAGGAGGATTACAAATCTGAGAACAGCTTGGGTGGCTTAGTGAGATTCCTTTTTCAAAAAAGAAAGAGAGAGGGAGACAGGGAGACAGGGTGAGACAGGAAGAAGACTAGAAAGAAAGAAAAAGAAATAAAGAAAGAAAAGTAAAGAAGAGACAGAGAAAGAAAGAAAACCTATACTTTCTTTGTAGGAACTTTGAAATACTTAGAGAAATAGAGAATATATGAATAGTACAAAAGGGTAGGGGGGATGTAGCTCAGGTGGTTGAGCACTTGCTTAGCATGAATGAGGACATAAATTTGATACGAGCATCATTTATGTTTACACACACACACACACACATACACACACACAATTTTAATAAAACATTACATGCACAGTGTCAATCCCAGCACCACAGAAACAAAGGCTTCTCCCATGAGATATATACTACATGCTTCAATAAATTTGTTTTTCTCTCATTAGAAAAAAACTCACGGTGATAAATCACAAGTATTCTTCTCCATTACAGTTTCAAGTACACAGAAAGCACCATAAAGTGTTTCAGGTTCTAAGACCTCACCTCTCTCTCTAGCTGAGCATACAAGAACACATTTATTTCTCTCCTTATCTATTTTTGTCCTTCACCTGTTTCCACCTCAGCATACCTGATCCCGTCAAAAGCACTCACTCATATTTTCTTTCCTTCCTCACTCTACTAATCAGACTGAAATACAATACAATCACCTGAGAGCTTCATTCTTCAAGGGGTTGGGTTCACTGTGATGCTCATGACAGCCAACGGTGCAGGTGAGGGATGCGGGTAGACCCTGAGATAAAGGCTTATGAATCTGTAACCTCCCCTCCTCTGTGAGTTGTGATTATCATTGCACCTGTATTGAAAATGACAGCGGAGGCTTGGGGAACCAAGGACATTAGAAGAGCTTTTTCTTCATTGCTCATTAACAAAGACAGTTACAACTTTCTTGTATTTCCAAAGAGACCATTAAAGTTATTGAAGAGACGCTTTCATAATCCTTGAAGCCTGGAAGTGACAAAAGATATGGAAGTCTCCTATATGAGAAACTGGCAAAGCGACATGCAAATCGAACTGGAATGCCTCCTTCCCTGCAATATTTTCCTTTCCAAATTAAATGATTATAAGTAGCTGTCCAAAGCACACAATGGCCTCATCCCTCACTTGGAGTTGGCACATATTTATAGCAAATATAAATTTTCTTTTTATGTGTTTTATCTCTTTACTCTTGTCCTTTCCTCTATATCTCCTTTTGAAAAAGATCTCTCTGCTTCATATCATTTATTTTTTTTGTTTGCTTGTTGTTTTCATGAAATTTAATTTTATTATTTCATTATGAAAAGTAACAGACAAAAGCAAGAACAAAAATTAGCAACAATTACAGAAAGAGAATAGTATACCATACATATCTTGCAGATTTTAAGAACAAGAATAGCTAATTAACAATGGTGGATAGGTCATCCAGGCAGCTCGAAGGATAAAAGCACCTGCAAGAAGGTGCAGGGGCCAGGGATTCGATCCCTGAGCCTGCCATGCCAGCCCCGCCTCCAAGGCACACTGCGACAGCAATTGAGACTGGTGATAGTAGTGCTGGATTGTAATCTCAGCTCTTGGGAGGCTGTAAACAGGCAGATCCCTACAAGTCCAATCTATGTAGTGAGACCCTGAACACCCTTTAGACTTTCCTCCCCTCCAAAAAAAAAATAAATAAAAAATAAATAAATAAATAAATAAATGTTTGGTGTATTGTATATTTTTATTGTCAAATCTTTTCCTCAGATTATCAGATATAGTTATGTAAGAGTGGACATAAGATTGCATAATACTACTTGCTTTTCAGAAACTTATATTTTCGTTTTTGTCCCTCTTTTTTTTTCCTTTTGTGTTTTTTATTTATTTTTAAGAGAGTATAATATATTTTTTTTTTTTTTTGCGGAACTGGGGATTGAACTCAGGCCCCTGCGCTTGCCAGGGAAGCGCTTATTCCACTGAGCCATCTCCCCAGCCCAAGAGTATAATAATTGATATATTAGAAGTGGCACACATTTAGAAGACCAGGATGACAAGTATTCAAATGTGATTTCTGTATTACATACTGCTGTCCTCAATGTAGTTGCTTAGATTACAAATATCAGCATGCAGTTAGTCAAGATGAAAATTATACACATTAACTGCTATTTTCAGAAAACATCATGCCAAAGTGATATATGTGCAGTCATGTCTATAGCAGCACAATTGGTCACAGTCTAATCTTGGAAACAACAAAATGTCCATCACCTGAGGATTGGATAAAAAAAATGTGGCGTTTTTACACGATGGAGTATTACTCAGCTATAAAGAACGACAAACTCGAAGCCTCCATAGGTAAGTGGATGCTACTAGAGGCTATACTCATAAGTGAATTAAATCAGACCCACATGCCTAAGTAGAGAATAGTCTCCCTAGTGTAAGAACCAGAGAGAAAAAAATAAAACCTGAAAGTTATAACAGATATGGTAAAAGAGAAAGAAATAGAATTTAAGGATTAACCAAGAAGATGTGAGAAAGGAGAAAAAGATAGTAAAATATAGTAAAAATGGCAGGTGTGAAAACATGCAAGCATATATACAGGATGGCTGATGTGATTGTACTAAAAATTTCCATCTGTTTTTTCATTTGTCTTTTTTTATTTTACTCCTTAATTTATTTATATTTTTGGATTTTCATGTAAAAGAAACTATGCTATATTTAAACTTTTGGAGTGATTTTATTTTTTTAGCATTTTTGTCTCAGGATGTATCAAATTGGAGCTGGGAAGAGAATCAGTAGAATAAGTGCCTGTCTGGCAAGTACAGGGAATACTAAGAATACTCGAATACTCGAGATAGCTACCTGCAGCAACCTGCTGTGATGCAGAAATGCTTGTGCGTCTCTCAGGATGGGCTAGAAGACAGAAGTCAAGCAGCAGCATGGAGAACTGCATAATGTCCTTCAACGAACTATGTGACAATCTGCAAGCCAAAAAAAAAAAAACAAAAAAAAAAACCAACAATAACAACAACAACAACAAAACCTTGCTGCATTTGTAATATCTGTGGAATTGTGAGGGTTTCTGCAAACAATTATTACTTATATTTGAAGGAAAAGTCCGCTATTCACTGAGGTTGTGAACTCTGAACAGCAACGTCATGTGGATAGACTGGGTATCACAAGACATGGTATACCTGGGTATAATGGTAGCTCTAGATTTATGCTCTTGTAGGAAATGCAATTGTGATTTTACAGTGGCCTTGATAGTTAACACTTTTACCCCATCGTGGAACATTTCCTGTTCTCATATATCTTCACCAGCATTTGTAGTGTTTTACATTCTTTTGCTCTACCAACTGAACTATCCTGGGACTTGGTTTTCTATATTTGATGGACATGAGATGAAATCCTAATGTAATTTGGATTTGCATCCTCATAGTGCCTAAAGTAGCTTTAAATATGAAATATATTTATTGACAATTGTACTTCTCTTAAGAAGTGCCTGTTCACTCTTTTCAGTGTACCTGGCTATTTATTGAATTATCTGCTGTATTGATAAGGTTTTTAAAATTGGTTTACATACCCTAAATATTAATCCATATTGCAATAATAGACATCAAGATTCTTGCCATTCTAAAGGCTATCACCACTTATACTTGTTTATTTTGTAGAAGCTTTTTAGTTTCTCTCGTTCTGTTGGTTGATTCTGGCTTTTTTTTTGAGCTTTATGATCCTATGATCAATGTCTGCATTTCAAAAATTACAGAAATAGACTTATTTCTCCTCATGGCTCTGCCGATTTCCTGGAAGTAATGGAATGAAGTTTTCTTTAAAGTTTGTATTTATTTTGAGAATCAGTTAAATTTCTCTTCAGCAAAATAAGATTTTTTGAACTAATTTTGCAAAGCACATCTTTATATCTCCAAAATGCCCATCACCTGAGGAATGGCTGAAAAAGATGTGGTATTTTTACTCAATGGAGTATTATTCAGCTATTAAGAATGATAAACTGCAAACCTTTATATTGAAGTGGATGCCAGTTGAACATATACTCATAAGTGAAATAAACCAGATACACATGTGTAAATATTGTATAGTCTCCCTAGTATAAGAACCCCAAAGAAGAAATACAAATAGAAAGATATAATACAAATAAAAGGAAAGAAGGATATCAAGGACTAACTAATCAAGAGAGGGAAAGGAGAAGAGCTAGGAAACATGACAGTGTTAAGCCATACAATTATATGTAAAATATGAGCAAGGCAATGATCCGGAGAATATTCAGAAGACTTTTGAATCTAGCAGTTAATTGGAAAGATTCTCACCCTGACTAACTATATATACTGATACCTGTGAACTAAGCTACTGCACTGCAGATGGTAATCTGTAATAGTAGTTTCATGTTTGGATTGCCTGTCATTCTGGTACTCTGAATATGGGCTGCTTGTCCAAAATGGTTTTAGCATTAGAGGATCCTAAGTTCTAAATAAAGGAATGTGAAAGTCTGACTTTGAAAAGAAAAAAATCTCAGTCATCGAGGCAACGACTGGGTTCACTTAGACTAAAGCAGGTATTCACAGGGCAGAATTCTAAAATGGTTAAAATGTCTTTCCCTGGAATCAGGGAGAGAAACAGTGAAGACTCTAGGATAATATTCATGAAGTCTGCCATCTTCCTGTGCTTTTGCTTTCCCTGCTCCTTCTAGAGGTTTCAGATCCACAAGCCTTAATTTTGTATCTTTTATCCTCCTTGAAATTGCATTTGTAGAGAATGTAAAATGATCCAGTTTCAGATTTTGGCAGCTGTATTTCCAGTTTACTGAACACGATTGCTTTAATTTTCTTTCATTTTTAAAGAGAGTGTAAAATAACAACAAAGCAAAATTATAAAACTAAGCTATTCATAAAATATGAATTTTACCGCATGTGTTGTAATACATAGTGCTTTCTTCCAACTAGTTGACTTTTTTTTTTCCGGAACCGGGGATTGAATTCAGGCCTTCGTGCTAGTTATTCATATTACTAGATATGCACATGCAAAATTGGAAGAAGAAATAAAAAAGAAAAAATCTATAAGAAATTAAAAAAAGAAAAAGGACAAACAATTGAAAAAGGAGAAAAAACAAATTGTGCATTAACTGCTACTTCCCATAGGCCAGCAGAAATGCACAGTACATTTGTTCAAATCATCCTGCTATAAACGTAGATATACTTGTTTCCCTCAATCACTCTTCTGTTCTTCTCCTCAATTCAGTAACTGTTTCCTATTGCATAAGTTTAATCCCTTTCCCTAGTATATATTATACCTTTCAGATTCTATTTTTTCTTTTTTAAATCTTTTATTAATTTTAATGAGAAAATAATAAAATAGCAATGAAACAGTCTCAAAATAGGTTAGTATGACAGTTTCAATAACTAATATATTACATAGTGTTCTTTTCATAGTAGTTATTTAGAGGACAAGATGCATGAAATCTTGTCTAAACAATTTTGATATAAATCTTTCTTCTCATTGAACTAATAGAAAGTAGTTGTATATTTATCCCATTTTTCTTTTTTCATTAATTTTTAATTAATTTTATTGAGAAACAAATAGCAATGAGACAGATTCAAAACTGTTTACTACCACAGTTTTAATACTTAATGCATTGCATATTGTTGTCTTAGTGGTTATTCATTGTAGAAGATGCAGACATGGTGTCCTGTCCACAAACACTGTTAAAACAAATCTCTCTGTTCAACGATCCAAGAGAATGCAGCTGTCTATCTATATTAACTACTTTGAATATACAGATACAAAATCGTCATTCATTTGTATCCCCCTTTTTTTGTTTAGTTTTGTCAGAGAAGGGTATTCCATTGGCATTTAAATATTTTAGGTGCCTGAATTCAGCAAAATATTCCATTATAGTCTAGTAGTCCATAATAGTAGTAGGTTTTCCATAAGACTGGAAATGAAAGAAGTTATTGACGTGCCTGGGAAGATGGCTCAGTGGGATACACGCTTGTCTGGCAAGCACAAGTGCCTGATTTCAATCCCCATTTCCTCCAAAAAAAGAAAAAAAAAAGAATTTGCTCACTTGAGCCTTTTACACCTCAGCATATTCATATGGCTGTAGTATTTATATCTGATTTTTATACATTTCTGCTGGATGGTTAAGCCCAAGATAAAGCAAGATTTATATGACAAATAATGTAACTTTAGCATCTGATAAGGTCAGCCAAATCCCTTTAGGATTTAGCCTGAAGCCCTGTGCTGCAATTTGAAGATCGTTTGTGAGTGTCTGCCATATGGATGTGTCACGGCCATTGCTTGACCAGTTTGCTTTCTGTGAAAGCCTGAGAGAATGTTTTCTCTCCATGTGACTCTCGGTATGCACACTCTAAATCATTGATCTATTTCCTCTGTGGCCTCATAATCTCTTTGACTAGAAAATTTGGGACACAACTGAGACACATGGTGTTACATTATAGGCTCTCCTATGTCCTGAGTCTTCACTGAACTTGAAAGGGTAGGACCAAAATGTTGGCTGTCCTTGCATCCCTCCTTTTTCTCTAAATTTTGGTCTGCAAACTTAGGTTGTTAAACCTCCAGAAAAGAAGCTTATTGATATTACCCTACAACATAGGCAGTTGAGCTTAACCTCACTATCTGTCTGAATTTAAAACACCTTAGGCTTAAGATGGAACAGGTGTTTTCAATCCAGTATTGCTATGTTAGACTTTAAGTCCCTAGAGAATATGAAGAAATAAAACTTAAAAAATAGATTTTTTAAAAAAATAGGAATAAACAGTTATATATTTTTAATCAAAAATTTAGAAATCTAACCATATACACCATTATATCAGGATAGTCATATGACATATTTTTTCTTGTTTTCATTTATTGCCCTCTTTATTTTTATTAAACAAGTATTTACTTTAGAGAGAGTATGGCAGTAATTGGTATGTCATGACAATCAATACGTATTTACAACACCAGATGACAGGCATTCCAAGCATGGCCCTAGTCTTAGACATTGCTATCTTCAGTACAGCTGCTTAGTTTCCAGGTATCACCATATATATTCAGTCAGGGTAAGAATCCTACCAATTAACTGCTGGTTTGAAAAACATGCTTAGGATTTTTATTCCCTTACCCATCTTGTGCATATAAACGTATGACTTTGCCCCTGTCATGTTTCCTAGCTTTTCTCCTTGCCCTCTCTTTATTGCTTAATCCTCAAATTCTCGCTTTCCTTTTACTTGTGTTATACCTTTCCATTTGTATATCTTCTTTTTTGAGTTCTCATATGAGGGAGATTATACTATATTTACACCTGTGTGTCTGGATTTTTAACTTATGGATTATATCTTCAAGTAGCATCCACTTAAGTATGAAGGCTTTAAGTTTATTATTCTTTTTAGCTTAGTAATACTCCATTGTATAAAAATACCACATTTCTTTAAAATCCGTTACTCAGGTGATGGGCATCTTGGTTGTTTCCAAGATTTGGGTATCACAAATTATGCTGCTATAAAAATAGGTATGAATATATCACTATGATATGATGTTTTCAGTTCCTCCAGAAAAATTCCCAGGAGGGGCATAGGTGATTTGAATGGGATTTCCAGTCTTTCATTTTTAAGGAGCTTCCATACAGATTTCCATAATGTTTGCACCAGTGTATTTTACCCTGAGCATAAGAGAAGGGTCTTTTTACCCACAGCCTCTCCAACATTTGTTCTTTTTTGATTTCCTTATGATAGCTATTCTTTCTGGGGTGAGATGGTATGTCAATATTGTTTTAATTTGCATTTCATGGATGGGTAGTGATGTGGAGCATTTTTTCCTATATTTATTTCCTTCCTTAAATTCTTCCTCTGAGAATTGTGTGTTCATTTCAATGCCCATTTATTAATTCTGTCTTTAAACTTTGGGGCCCTAATGTTTTTTAGTTCTTATAAATTCTAGAGAGCAAACCTGTATCTGAGTGCTTATTAGTTAACAATTTTTCAAGATTTGTGGGTTGTCTTTTCACTTGGTAAATTCCTTTGATGTGCAAAAACTTCTCAATAAAGGGAGGTCCCAGTTGTTAATTCTTTCAAGTATTACCCAAGCAATTTGATTTTTGTTCACAAACTCTTTGGTTACCCCTACTTCTTCAAGAGTTCCTCCTAATTTCTCTTCCAGGAGATTTAGCGTTTCTGTTTTAATGTTCAGATCTTTAATCCACTTTGCTGTTAGCTTAGTGCATGGTGATAGATCTGGGTTAAGTTTTAGTTTTTGTCACACAGAGAGCCAGTTTTTCCAGCACCATTTGTTAAAGAGGCTATCTTTCTTCCAGTAAGTGTGTTTGGCCCCTTTGTCGAAGATCAGGTTGCTGAATGTGTTCATGGAGGCCTCTGCATCTTCTAATCTATTCCATTGATCCTCAAGTCTATTGTGTTGCCAGTACCATGCTGATTTTATCACAGTAGGCTTGTAGTATAATTTCAAGTCAGGAATTGTAATGCCTCCTGCCTTGTCTTTGTTGCTCAGGATTATCTTTGCTATTCAAGGTTTTTTCTGGTTCTAAATAATTTTAGGAATGATTTCTCCAGGTCTGTAATGTATGTTGGTGGTAGTTTTATAGGAACTGCATTAAATCTGTACAGCAATTTTGGGAGTTTCACAAGGTTGGTTTTTCCTATCCAGGAGCAGGGAATATCTTTCCATTTTCTGAAATTCTCTAAGATCTCTTTTTTCAGACTACTGTAATTTTCCTAGAAAAGTTCTTTGACTTCTGTAGTTAGAGGAATTCTAAGGTATTTTTTTCATCTATGTTCATGAAAGAGATTGGCCTGTAGTTATCTTTTTTATTTGAGGGTTTCCCTGGTTTTTTTTTATCAGTGTAAAACTTGACTCCTGGAATTTTTTTTTTGGGAGAACTCCTTCCTTTTCAATTTCATTGAAGAGTTTGATGAGTATTGGGATTATATCTTCTGTAAATTTTTTATAGAATTCAGCTATGAATACATCAGATACTGGACTTTTCTTTTTCGGTAAGCTTCTAATTACATATCATACTTCATTGGCTGGTTGTTGAGTTATTGAGAGTTGTTATATCTTCTGGATTCAGTTTTGGTAATTTGTACCTTTCTAGGAGTCTGTATATTTCTTCTGTGTCTTCTAAGGTATGAGTAAAGGTTCTGAAATTAGTTTTTGATAATCTTCTGAATTTCCACTGAGCCTGTGGTCGTTACACCCTTTTCATTCCTTATTGCTTGCATTTTAAATTTTTCTTTCCTCATTTTGATGAGATTAGCTAGAGTCTTATCAATTGTATTTAATGTTTCAAAGAACCTGCTTTTTGATTTGTTATTCTTTGAACTGTTTTCTTTGTCTCAATGTAATTAATTTCTGCCCTAGTCTTTATGAATTTTTCCCATCTTTGGGCTCTGGGTTTGGTTTGCTCTTCCTTTCTAGATGTTGGAGGTGCATCATTATTGTGTTTATTTGTTCCCATTCTGTTTTAATAATGTGTTAGTTCACAGCTATCAATTTCCCTCTGAGAACTGCTTTCCGCACATCCCATCAGTTACGATAAGTTGTGCTTTAATTCACATTGAATGGTAGATATTTTTGAATTTCTTGTTCAATTTTATCTGTGACCCATTGGTTGCTGAGTTGAGTGTTGTTTAATTTCCATATATTTATGGGATTTTTCTGTTTTCTTGTCTCATTTATTTCCAGTTTCATTGCATTGTGGTCAGACAATATGCATATAATAATTTCTGGTTTCTTGCATATACTTAAGCATGACCTATAGACCAGTATGTGGTCTATTTTAGAAATTGAATCATGTGCAGCTAAAAAAAATGTATATTTAGTTGTTGTTCATTGGAACACTCTGTATATATCCACTAAGTCCATTTGTTCCGAGATCTGGTTCAGTTCTGCTAATTCTTTGCTAATGTTTTGTCTGCTTGACGTATATTTTTGGAATAAGTGGGTGCTAATATCTCCTGCTAAGATTGTGGTATTTGATATTAGATTTTTTTATGTCCATTAAGATTTGTCTTATGTGTTTGGGTGTTCCAGTGTTTGGTGTGTATACATTTACGAGTGTTTCCCTTCCTTTTGAATTTTTTCCCTTTCCAGTATTTAGTAGCCTTCATTATTTTGTTTTATCATCTTTGGTTTGAAGTTGACACTGTCTGACAACAGGATTGCAACCCCTGATTTTTTCTTAGGTGCTTAGGTGCGTAGTATTGTTCTCCATCCTTTGATTTTCAGCCTATGAATTTCTTTTTGAGTTAAGTGTGCTTCTTGTATACAGCATATTGTTGGATTGTGTTTTCTAATCCACTGTGCCAGTCTATTCCTTTTAACTGGTGAATTGAGTCCATTTACATTGATGGTTCTAATTGACTTGTATTAATTTAAAATCAACATGTTATTTACCTGTTGTCATTTACTTCTTTTTCTCCTCTGTTTAATTGTTTGCCCTTCCCAGGGGTTGCACCTTCCCCTGTTGCCTAGATAGCTGCTGACCCCAAAAGCAGAGACTTCCTCATTCCATCACCCCCTATATATACCCAGCACCTCCCTTGAATAAATGGGACTTGATCAGAAACCTGTCTTGTCCTCATTCTTCGCGTCTCCTGTCCTTTGTCCCCTCTTCAATTCCCCACTCCTCCCCCAGGTGACCTTCGTTGACTGACCCGCTGGTTCAGGACAGACTTTGTCATCATGAAATTCTTTAGTTGTTCTTTGTCAAGGAAATATTTTACTTCTCCATCAAACTTGGTAGATAGGTTTGCAGGGTGTAGTAATCTGGGCTGGAATTTGTTTCATTAAAGGACTTGCAGTACTCTGCTCCATGCTCTTCTTGACTTCATAGTTTGTGAAGAGAAACATACTGTTATTCTGATGGATTTTTGTTTAAATGAGATTCGTTTCTTTTTTACAGCAGCTTTCAGTATAATGTTCTTTTGCTGTATTTCTGGGATCTTGACTATTATATGTCTTAGTGTGTTTTTAATTGGGTTGAAGTTACTTGGAGTTCTGTATGCTTCGGTTATCTGGATGTGAGATTGTTTCCTCATATTTGGGAAGCTTTCTGCTAGTACTTCTGCCCATATTTTTATAACATTTGCATTGCCTTATTTTTTTCTCATTGATGCCTATTAGTTTCATGTTGTTCATTTTGCGTCATCTTGCAGGTGATGAATTATTTTTTCCTGCATCCTAGGTATTTTTAAGAGATCTTTTCTTACCTTTTCACTAGCTGTGATAGTGTCTCAAAGATCTGAAACTGTGTCTTCACTTTCACTCAAACAGTTTTGCAAGCTTGTGATTGAAATTTTACATTCCTCTATATCTCCTTGACTCTGCTTCATGCAATCTATTTCTTTCCTCTAATTCTCCTTCAAGGAATCCGTCGCTTTTCTAATCTCCTGTATTTTTTTATCAGTGTCTTCTTGAGAAGCAGTTATTAATTCTTTTACTTCAGACTTTTGCTGAGCTGATTTCCAAATGTTTTTGCATTTGATTCTTTACTTCAGACACTGTTAATTCAGATATTTCTTTTTTATTTCAGAGATTAATTCTGATCTCAGTTCCTCTATACCTTTCTGAAGTTGTTTCTTTATATCAGACGTTATTCATTCATACATTTCAGCCGAGCAAATGTCCTCTGCACTTGTTTTGGGTGGGTTTGAGTCCTGAGATTGCATTTTTATTATTCTCTTTGTCATTTCTTATAGCACTGACCTGTAACCTTTGGTGTAGAGCATTGGTGTTGTTATAACCTTAGCACTTACTGAAATTTGGGTGTAGATCTATTATTGTTGAGTTTATCCAGTTGCCCCATCTTAGTCTACATGTTGTGCTCAGCTCCTTCCTGTTTCATTCCTTGGAAGTGAATCTGTTGTGCCCCTCTGGCACAACAGTGAACTGGTTTTGCCCCTGTGTTGTGCCACTGGTCCAGGGGGAGTAGGGGACTGCAGAAACTCTGCCACCCATTAGCAGTGCCTGGGCTTGGGATGGGTCTGGCAAGTCCCAAGAGCATGGCAGAAGTTCTCACTCATTTAATGGACTTGGGAGATGGGCTCTTGAGCGGTGGAGGGATCTGCAGGGTGTGGGAGAGGGTCTCACTCATGTGTCAAGCCTGGGTTTGGTCCAGAGATATCCTGTGTGTGCACGGGAGCCAGAAGCTCTCCCACATGTTCGCCAGGCCTGGGCTTGGGCTGGATTTGGGGGTGTCCCCAATGCACGGTGAAAGTTCTCACTCTCAGTGGACTTGGAGATGGGGATCCAGAGGGGTCCTGAGGGCATGGCAGAGGATCTCACTCACAATGCGTGACTGAGTTTCATCCAGAGAGGTCCCACTGGTGCATGGGAGCTGGAAGGTCTCCCACACAGTCGCCGGGCCTGAGCTTGGGTTTGATCTGGGAGGTCCTGAGTGCGTGTCAGAAGTTCTCACTCACTCAGGCTTGAGGGGAGGGTTCCAACGTGTTCCTGAGGGTGCAGCAGAGCATCTCACACATGGGGCATGCCTAGGTTTGGTCCTTATGGGTTGTTTTCTTATATAGATCACATAATAGTCCATAGATTATGTGTAAATATAAGAAAACAGAAATTATGTCATGCATATTGTCTGACCTCTGCACAATGAAACTGGGACTAAATGACAAAAAAAACACACAAAAAATCCATAAACACATAGAAATTAATAATACCTTCCTTAGCAAACAATGGGTTACAGATGATATTAAACAAGAAATTAAACAATGTCTACATTTTAGTGAAAATTCAAGCACAACTTATTGGAATTTGTGGGATGTAATGAAAGAACTTCATAGAGGTAAATGTGTAATTGTGAATTCACATGTTAGGAAAACAGGGAAAAAATAAATACCTCATCTAGAAAAGAATAGCAAAACAAGCCCAAAGCCCAAAGTAAGGAGGAAATTAAAAAGATTAAAACAGAAATGAATGCAATTGAGACAAAGAAAATAATGCAAAGAATTAGTGAATCAAAAATCTGGTTCTTTGGAAGATTAAATAAACTTGATAAGCCCCTAGCTAAGCTACTCAAAAAGAGTAAAGAAAGAAACTCAAGTTCAAACAATAAGGAATGAAAAGGATGAGATTAACACAGATGATGTGGAAATTCAGAAGATCATCAAGAGCTACTTTGAACACCTTTACTCTTACAGAATCGAAGATAAAGAAGAAATGGAAAAATTCCTAGAAAGGTACAAATTACCAAAACTGAATCAAGAAGATATAAGATCTCTCAATAATGCAATATAGCCAATGAAATTAAAAATGTAACATAAAGCTTACCGATAAAGACAAGCCCACTACTATCTATCTATCTATTTATATATTAGGATAGATATATAGCTACTTTCTCTTATTTCAATGAGAAGAAAGGTTTGTACCAACCGTGTTTAGGCAAGATATTATATCTGCATCATGTATTCTGAATGCTATGAAAACAACAATATGCAATGTATTAATTATTATAACTGTCCTATAAGCATGTTTTGAAGCTGTCTCATTGCTATTTTTTCTTATTAAAATTAATAAAAAGAAAAGAAAAGCAAAGGTCCTCATGGATACATAGCTGATTTCTAAAAGAAATTTACAGAACATATCATCTCAATATGCCTCAAACTCTTCAATGAAATTGAAAAGAAAGCAGTCCTTCCAAAATCATTCCTGGAGGCAAGTATTATACTAATACCAAAACCAGGGAAAGATGCAACTAAGAAAGAGAACTACATGCCAATCTCCCTCATGAACATAGATGCAAAAATTCTCAATAGAATCCTAGCAAATAAAATACAGAAAATCTTCAAGAAGATCATACACCATGACCAGATAGGATTCACCCCAGGGATGCAACGTTGGTTCAACATACACAAATCTATCAGTTATATACTATCAATAGGGCCAAATCCCAAAAGCTGTGCAATCATCTCCATTGATGCAGAAAAATCTTTTGACAAAGTCCAAAACACATTCATGATCAAAGCCCTACAGAAAATTAGAATAGATAACCTCTACCTCCATTTGATAAAAGCCATCTATGACAATTTAACTACTATCATAATTATAAATGGGGATAAACTTAAACCTTTTACTCTTAGATCAGGTACAAAACAAGGATGTCCTCTATCACCACTCCTATTCAATATAATTCTGGAATTGATGGCTAGAACCATTAGACAAGAGAGAGAACTAAAAGAATAAGAATAGTAAAGAAGGAATTAAACTATCATTATTTCAAGATGATGAGATACTCTACCTGGAAGACCCAAAAAACTCCACCAAGAAGCTACTAGAATTAATGAACAAATTCAGGAGCATAGCAGATTACAAAGTCAATACCCAATAGTAAATAACATTCATCTACACAGATGGCAAACACACTGAGAGAGAAATTAGAGAAAAAATACTCTCTACAAGAGCACCACGAAAAATGAAATACTTAGCAAATTAATCTAACTAAAGAAGTCAAAGGTCTATTCTATGAAAACTACAGTTCTCTGAAAAAAGAGATTGAAAAGGATTTCATAAAATGGAAAGATATTCCTTACCCCTGGATAGGAAGAACCAACATTGTGAAAATTGCCATGCTTCCAAATATTTTTATACAGATTTAATGCAATACCTATACAAATACCATCAACATACCTCACAGATCTAGAGAAATCATTCCTTAATTTTATGTGGAATCAGAAGAGCCCTGGAATAGCAAAGGCAAATCTGGGCAACAAAGGCAAGGCAAGAGGCATTACAATTACTAACTTGAAATTATACTACAAAGCAACTGTGATAAAATAAATATGGTGTTGGAAAAAAAGGAGACCTGTGGTTCAATGGAATGGATTAGAAGATGCAGATACAACTATAAACACCCTCAACCATCTTTTCTTTGACAAAGGGGCCAAACGTGTTCAATGGAAGAAAGATAGCCTCTTTAATAAATGATGCTGGAAACATTGGCTCTTACATTCAGAAACCTAAAACTAGACCCGGGTCTATCACCATGCACTAAATTAATGTCAAAATTCATTAAAGCTCTAAATATTAAAACAGAATCACTACATCTCCTGGAAGAGAAATTAGATGAACACTTTGAAGATATAGGCCCAGGAAAACATTTGATGAACAAATATCAAACTGCAAGGGAAATACTTGAAAGAATTAACAACTGGGACCTCCTCTTATTGAGAAATTTCTGCATGTCAAAGGAAGTTTCCAACAGAGTGAAATGATAATCCATAAAAAATCTGAACTAATAAACACTCAGATAATGGTCTTCTATCTAGAATTTATGAAGAACTACAAAACATTAGGGCTCCAAAATTTAAAGACACAATGCAAAAATGGGCATCTGAGATGAATAAACACTTCTCAGAGGAAGAAATATAATACACAAATAAATACTTGAAAAAACCTCTATATTACTGATCATTCAAGAAATGCAAATCAAAACAACACTGAGATACCATCTTACCCTAGAAATGATGGCTATCATAAGGAAACCAACCAATAACAAATGTTGGGGAGGAAAAATTAACCATTCTCCACTGCTGTTGGGAATGGTGACTGATGCAACCATTACAGAAATCAGTGTGGAGGTTTCTCAAAAGTTTAAGATGGGAAATACCATAAAATCCAGGTATCCCCCTTCTGGGAATTTTCCCACAAGAATTGAAAACATTATATCATACTGATATATGTGTGTCCATGTTTATAGAAGCACAATTTGTGATAGCTAAATCTTGGAAACATCCAAAATGCCCATTACCTGAGGAACAGATGAAAGAGATATGTTTTTATACAATGGAGTATTACTCAGCTATAAAGAAAAATAAACTCGAAGCCTTCTTAGGTAAGTGGTTGCAACTTGAGGCTATACTCATAAGTGAATTAAACCAGACCCACATGGGAAATATCATATTGTCTTCTGTCTTAGTTATCTTCTCTCATTGTTGGGACAAATAGTGGACACTCGAAATGAAGGAAGGAAAGGTTTATTTAGCTCACAGTTACTGGAGAGTTCAGTCCGTATTCTGCTGGCTCCAAGGCAAACAACAGCAGGTCATGCGGCAGAAAACAATGAAGAGCAGAGGAGGAGCAGCAACTGCGGTGGCCATCAGGCCTCTCTCTTCCCTCTGTGCTGCCTGCGCTCCACACGGAGCTCCTCCAAAGTGGCGCGGCTGCCCAGATCAAGGTCCTCCAAAGATTTGGGCATCTCCATGGGAGCGGGGAAGGGTGGCTGGAAGTTGGGCAGGGCGCCAGGAAACCTTTCTCAGTTCCTGGACCCTGCCCACCTGCAGGGCTAGGCCCCCACATGGAGAACTGCCAGAGCTGATTCAGTCAAGTTGACACAATGTATCAACTAACACATCTCCCTACTATAGGAACTCAAAAGAAAAATTAAAAATTGAAAGCTATAACATACACAATTAAATGGAAAAAAACAAAACTTAAGACTTAAACAACAATGAGAGAGAAAGGAGAAATGTTAGGTCATAAGGTAGAGACAAAACCATACATGTAATATACAAGATGGATAAGGCAATTATTTTTCCATTTTCTCAAATCTTCAATCTCTTTTATCAGGCTACCATAATTTTCACTGTAGAAATCTTTTACATCCTTTGTGAGATTAACTTCTATGTATTTGTCTTTTGGGGGAAGGTTATTGTGAAAGTCATGGTTTCCCCATACATACTGTAGGGTTTGTAACTATTGACCCACTGAAGGAATCTTACTTTTTTGTATTTCTGGCTACTGTGAGTACTGTTTCAGTTAACATGGAAATGCTGCTCTTATGTTGAGACACTGACTGATTTCATTTCCTTTGGTTACATGCACTGAAGTGAGATTGCTGCACGAAAGTTTAGCTTTAATTTTAATTTTCTTGCTCCTATGCATGAGACTTGTGCCTATTTAAATAATCAATGGGAGTACCAAAGGATTTTCTTTTTACCACATTCTTTTTTATTTTTTAAATACAAAATAGTAGTAAAGAAAAACGCATCAGAACTCATACAAAATTTCCCTAAACAAAGTTATAGAAATTCAACAATTGTTTCTGTATTGGATGATGTCTTCAAATTAGTTTTTTAGGTTACCAGATAAAATCATGACAAATTTCTGTAAAAGTAAACCCTAAAAACAAAAAATTGAGACAGGTATTGAGACTGGGCGTGGTGGCACATGCCTCTAATCCCAGCACTTGGGATGCTAAAGCCAGGAGAATCACTATGAGTTCAGTCTACACAGTGAGACCATATAGACACTGTACTAAATATGTAAAAAACTTAGAAATTAAAAAGAAAAAAGAATAAAAAGGAAAAAATTAATTATTAACTGCTGCTTTCAAAAGAACATCGGAAAATGACAGTATAATTACCCAAACCCACTGTTTTGATTCAAAATCTGTTGAATTATTGATGTTACTCTTCTTATCAGTTATATGGACATAAGTCTTTGTGGGTTGTGAAGGGCTTTGATTGTGAGCACCTTTTTCACTATTTAATTTCCAGATGCATATCTATGCAAAAACATTGATTCAAGGACTTTTTCAATTTTAAAAGATATAAAGTTTAATGCATCTATTGAGGTATATAGCACACTATAATAAGATACAGAGTCCTAGCCCAGGTCCGGTGAGTGTGTGGAGAGCTTCCTGCTACCTTGCTCCGGCGGGACCAGTCCGAGCGCAGGCTCAGCACGGGCAGGACCCTCTCCCACCACCTTGGGCAGCCCCCCACCACTCCACCTTACCCGCCCCATCTCTCTCGCTGAGTAGGAATTTCTGCCTAGTTCCGGGAACACCCAGACCCAATCCTAGCCCAGGTCTGCAGCGGGAAAAAGCTGAGCACAGCAGTCAGACCTAGAGCCAGACGCAGCTGGATAACTCCAAACTCTGTAGAGCTCCACCTGAACTTCAGTACGTGTGAAGGTTATAACTACAGCAAAGATCTA
>NW_004524782.1:2617948-2633175 GCF_000260255.1 Octodon degus
GTTGCATTCTCTTAATGAATAGAATTTGTTCTAATGGTGTTTGTAAATAGGATCACATGTTCGCATCTTGTACAGCAATTAACCACTAAGAAGAATATTTTCAGTGTATTATTTGTTGAAACTGTACTTTCAGTTTGATTTGAAACTGTCTCATTGCTATCTGTTTATCAATAAAACTTTGAAAAATAAAAAAAAATGAAAATAGAAGGTGCTCTCTGTATAGCAAAGTGATGGGACTCCTGGTGAGGCCAAATACTGCCTTTCTGTTGATTGCTACGCCTGATGGCTGAGCAAGGATTTTGAGAAAGCAGAGTGGGCCTGTGGCAGCAAACTTGGCCCTGAGCAATTGCCAGGTGTATGTAGCACTTTGACCCATAAAGAAAGAAAGTGACAAAAGAACGTCAAAAGGCAGCCCTATATAATATTCAAATAAAGGAACTTAACAAAAAAAAGGGTATACAGATGAATGTCCATTTTGTATCTGTGTATTCAAAGTGGTTAGGATATATAGTGATGAATAGAGCGATTTGTTCTTAATGAATAGAGTGATTCACATCTTGTACAGCAATTAACCACTAGAAAGAATGTATGCAATGTATTAATTTTTGAAACTGAACTACTAATTTGATTTGAAACTGTCTCATTGCTATTTGCTTATCAATAAAATTATGGGGGAAAAAAGGCAGCCCTGCCAGTGTGTATGGAAACTATGCTTCCCTAAAAATAAAACCTTCAAAGAACAAAAAAAAATAAGATACATATTTTACATATAATAAACAGTAGACTAGAACATATTAACAGATCTGTCACCTAACATTTACCTACATTCCCCCATTGGAATAGAGTTTATAATCTATTCATTGAGCCAAAATCTTAAATATGATAATTTTTATTAACTATAGTCTACCTTTTGTGTGTTCAATTTTCTGATTTGTTTTTTTCTGTATCTTTGCTTTTATATAACTTTCTTATCACACCCTGCTAAGAAACCATGTGTGTGACAATCGTATTTGTATTTAATTATTTTTTTAATGGGGGACTTCACTGTCACAAATAACTTTTCTTTTTAAATTAATTTTAATGAGAAACAAATAGCAATGAGACAGGTTCAAAACCGATTAATAGGGCAGTTCCAATAAGTAATACATTACATATTGTTGTCTTTGTAGTGGTTATTAATAGTACAAAATGCAGACATGGTATCCTGTCCAAACACTATTAGTGCAAGTCTTTCTTCTTATTGAA
The DNA here is from genome assembly GCF_000260255.1 of Octodon degus. Classification (NCBI taxonomy): domain Eukaryota; kingdom Metazoa; phylum Chordata; class Mammalia; order Rodentia; family Octodontidae; genus Octodon; species Octodon degus. Next base: position 2,619,194 of record NW_004524782.1, read on the forward strand.
TTAAGAGAATGTAGCTGTATATTTATCCTATTTTGTATATTAGAAGTTAACGTGTATTTCCATAATTTACTACCACTTGGGAGAGTTAATCTACCGAGTTGGTGAAGCCACCATATCAGTATGAAAAATTAAAATAATAAGATAAAACTATTATGATGTCTTGTGGTTGTCTTTATTTTCTTTCTTTCTTTCTTTCTTTCTTTCTTTCTTTCTTTCTTTCTTTCTTTCTTCTTTCTTTCTTTCTTTCTCCCTCCCTCCCTCCCTCCCTCCCTCCCTTCCTTCCTTCCTTCCTTCCTTCCTTCCTTCCTTCCTTCCTTCCTTCCTTCCTTCCTTCCTTGTTTTGAGACATGGTCTCATTATGTGGCCCAGGCTGGCCTTGAACACATTAGTAGCCTACACTTGCTTGAATTTGGGGTAGTCTTTTTGCCTTAGCCTTCTGCAAGCTGAGATTACAGGCACAGATGTGCCACCACAGATGTGTGTAATCTTGTGATTAAAACAGACAAGTACTTGACTAAAGAATGGATGAGGTATGATTAAAACATAAAATGGATGTTTAAGTTACTTTTTTAAAAATAAGGGCAAATGATACATTCCCATCAATTCCACTAAAAATATTCTTGCTTGTTCAAAAAAAAAACCTATGAAATCTACTTATACTTTCTGAAGCCCATCTCTAAGAGCTCTTTCCCCCATATCATTAGCATTATGGTCATGTCTGGCTCAATATACTGAATTGATTCAAATTGTTTACTTTTAATGATCATTTTGACTGAGGGGAAGGGGGATGTGATGCACAGTGCCAGATCCAGTAAACAAAGTGTATATGAATACACTGTAATATTTTATGAGCCTATCTTTTCATTGGATTAAACTGTCGGGAAGAAACAATGAATTTTTCATCAATTTCATCAAAACCCTTATGAATGATATTATCCAGGATTGCCTTAGAAATGTGTAGAACATATTTGGAAAGTTTATTGAAAGTGGAGTGTCAAATATTGAGGTCTTGTCATCATGGTAATACTTAAGAGATCACAATTAGATCGCTTGTGGCGCTTGTTAAAGAAGAACAACATGAGAGTATTCCTGCTCTGATACCTTCTCCCTTACCTCTTGTCTATATCTCTTCCCATTGTACCCTCTCCCACTTTGAAGCACAGGTGAAGCACAAATAAACCGAACAATAGGTGCATGCTTTGAGTCTCCCAAATCATGAGAAAAGTTAAAGCATGTTCTTTGTAGCATGTAATATCCAAAAGGCCTTATCATCACAATCAAAAGCAGGGATGCACTCAACTCTTCTTCTCTGTGTCTTACATAGGCACATGCTCCACTAGGATTGGAAAGTTCCATTTCCACATTCTTCCCTTTGGTGCTTTCATCATTTCAGGATGATTTGTCATCTCTTTCAGAATGGATAATGTTCTTGTTCTTGTACATTGAAGCCTATACCAGTAGGCCATTGAGCCATATAAACACATGCACTCAGACTACCCTCTCCAAAACACCTAGACCTTGGACACCATCACATATCTAACAAAGCAAGTTTGCTGTCTAATTAGTCATGGAGTACATGGCATTTGGTGCGTAGGAAATGGGAGAAGCAGGTTGAAAACTGCACTAACATTGAGTTCTGAAGAGATGATTTAAAATCAGTGAGTTCCCTCCAACATTAGGACACAAAGTCCATGGTACAGGGGCAGTCATTTATTGAAGGCTGTATAAGATCCATCTCCTCACTTAATTTTTAAAGGAATTCTCATTGACTCTCATAACTTCCTTTGATGCAGCTTAGGAGTCTGGAGAACTTTCAAGCATTTTGAGAAGATGGAGATTATCCCAGTATCAGATACGTGTAGAGGAGGAAACGTTTTACATTTGCGTGTTTCTTTTTCCTTTAACAAAATCTTCAAAGAGCAAAACAATTTCTTATGAATGCCAATAGTTTTGGAGACTTTGGTATTGTTCTTCCTTGGCTGGAGTCTTATTTCCACTTAAATAGGAAAAGTCTTTTTCTGCTTTAAACATTGATACTGCCTCTATCATCTAAGGTTCCTCATTGGAATAAACATTCATGAAAAGAAAACAATTGGCAAACTCTGAACATATAACCGTCCCACCAACATAAGAAAATCATAGAGAACTGTCATTGAAAGGTGCCTTGTGGGCTGGAGAGATGGCTCAGTGGTCTAAAGCACCTACTTAGAACAAGCTTAGCAAAGCATCAGGGACCGCGGTTCAATCCCCCAGCACCACATGCCAGCCAGCCCCGCCCCCTGGTGGGCTGAGCTGGCCTCTCTCTCTCTCTCTCTCTCTCTCTCTCTCTCTCTCTCTCTCTCTCTCAAATAAATAAAAAAATTAAAAAAAGAAAGGTGCTTTGTATCTAATTTTACATTGTATTCCCTTATGCCAAAAGTTTCTGTAAGTAAGAATTATTTTGATTAATCCACAAAGATGGACTCAGACCTCTTACACAGACTCAAGCAACACTTCATTCAAATCGTCATGAAATGAGGAGTCTAAACTTCTTTATTACCGTGCATGTTTCTCATGGAATTCCTGGTTTCAGTGAGCTAAAAAACTACTTGCTAATCTAGACAAGATACATGGCCTCTCTGAATTATCTCATAAAAAGGAGTGAAGAGTAAACAACATACAATTTGCATATTTCTAAAAAGAATAGAGAGGGATGGCCAAATAGATCAGCGGATTAAAGCACCTGCAAGCAAGCTCAAGGGTCAGGGGTTCAATCACTGGGCCTGCCTGCCGTGCTGGTCCCACTCCAGGGGCATGCTGAGATGGCAATTGAGACTGGGCATGGTGGGGCACACCTGTAATTGCAGCTTTTGGGAGGCTGTAAACAGGCTGATCACTACAAGTCCCATCTAATAGTGAGACCCTGAACACCCTGTAGATCCTTCCCTAAAATACAAAAAAATTGCAAAATAATCCCCCAACACTGAGATTCTTTTTCACTCCAGATAGAATGACTATTTTCAAGAAATCAATCAATAACAACATGCATGGCTGTGGGTAAAATTAACCATTTATCACTGTTGGTGGAAGAGAAGACTAGTGCAACCACTATGGAAATCAGTGTGGAGCTTTCTCAGAAAACTAGAACTAGAGCATTCATTTGACCTAGCTTCCCTAAAGAGTTAGAAGCATCACACTCCCATATTTTTACTGATACAGTTTGTAATAGCTGAACCTTGGAAACAGCTCAAATAGCCATCAACTAATGAATGGATACAGAAGATTTGGGATTTTTTATACAATGGAGCACGGCCATAAATAAGGATAAGGCTGAGACATTCCTAGGTAATTGATGCACCTTGATGTCCTACTCTTGAAGTAAATTGGACAACTGTGTACAAATACTACATTGTTTCTCTGGTGTGTGAAACCGAAAATGTGATTAAGTGCCTAAATATATTAATAGATACTGGGAAGTTGGAAGAAAAATATTGAGGGGCTGGAGCGATAGCTCAGTAGAGTAAGCACAAGGATCTGAGTTCAATTCCTGGTTCCACCAAAACAAACAAACAAAAAAAACCCAGAAAAATGAAATAAAAGTAAAAAGAAGAAAGAAGAAAGAAAGAAAGAAAGAAAGAAAGAAAGAAAATATTGAAATAGGAGGCAAAATGGGGAGGAGGTAAGGGTAAGGTATGAAGGGAAATGAATAACTTGGTGATAAAATAAAGAGCTGGAAATAAAATTTTATGAATAAGGAGGGGAAAGAATTTAAATGAGGTAGAGGAATAGGGAGAGAATTAAGTTATAGTATGTAAAGTTGCAAATTCCATATAATGAATGCGATCATTACATGTACATATAATGTATCATTAACAATTAATTCTTTATTATGTGGTTTTATTTTTAAAGAATAGAAAATAATAAAGAAAAAAGCATTAGAAATGATATAAGACCTTATGGAAAACCCTCTATTATTATGGACTATTGGACTATATTGGGATATTTTGGAGAATTCATGCACTTACAGTATTTAAATTTCAATGGAATACCCTTCTCTGACAAAACTAACCAAAAAAGGGAGAAACAAATGAATGACCATTTTGAATCTGTATACTCAAAATAGGATAGATAGACAGCACCATTCTCTTAATTCAATAAATTGAGAGGTTTGTTCTAATAGTGTTTGAGACAGGATATCAGGTCTTTGTCTTGTATAATGAATAACCAGTAAGACGACAATATGCAATGTATTAATTATTCAAAATGTACTAGTAATCAGTTGTGAAACTGTCTCATTGCTATTTGCTTCTCGATAAAAATATTAAAAGAGGACTTAACTGAACAAAGTAAGCAATATAAATTCAAAAATGATTGGCATATTGCATCACGTTATTTTCAAATATGTTGTTTAGGTTATCAGAAAAAAGGCAAAAAGTTGAATTTATGTATATGTGCAGGATAGTTTGGATAATTCTACTGCTGATTTCTGTTGGTCTTTTGAAAGGAGCAATTAATGTTTAAGTATTTTTCTTATATTCTTATTTTTTCCTTTTAATTTTTTATAACTTTTTTCTTCTGTCGTATTGTTTTGTTCTTATAACAAATTTTGCTGGTTTATATCTAGTAAAGATTAATTTTAAATAAAGAACATGCTTAAGGAAATTAAAGTTTTCCCATGCATATTATCCAACAATAGTACAGTGAAATTGGAAATGAATGTTGAAAACTCTCAAAACTGTAAACACATAAAAATTAAACAACACCCTCCTGAAAAGTCAGTGAGCTACATATTAAATTAAAGAATGAATTACGCCGTTTCTAAAATTAATAATGCTAATCAACATACCATAATGTAAGGGACACAGTGTAAGTGATCCTAAGAGGGAAACTTCAGTGATAAATTCTCACTTAAGAAGAACAGCATGAGTTCAAATAAATAAACTAACGTGGATGGAAAACTTCAAGAAAAAGAAGAGTAAGTCAAGAAATTTAGCAAAATATTTTGATTATCAACATAATTGCTAGGACAAAATCCCCTTAATTTGTCTAAAGCAGCTCAACTCTGAGTGATGTTGGGAGAAATATGAAGCAGGCTTAGACCAATCTCACTTGATCACTATCTTAATCCTACACAAATCCCACATTTGACAACTCAAAATGCTCATTAGTCTACTATGGAAATATATTAAGACTTCTCCTTGCATCTCTATATTGCCTATTCAAGAAAAATGAAAAATGAACTATAGAAAGCAACATTGCCAAAGCACAAAATTTATTTATTTCTTCTTAGCAAGGAGGGTGTTTCTTATGCAATCAAAGTAGAGCCTGGATATTGAGGAATCCTGGCTCACTACCAGAAAAGGGCTGATTGTTGGAAAACACACAGAAATTATATCAGAAATGCTTACCAGCCACCAGCATTCCTCTGGAAAAAGAATAATAGAAAAGTGAAAGATGCAGGACATGCTGTAAAAAGACACAAAAGTGCTCACCAGAAGAAAGATGCTTTTGGTGGCTCTGGATTCAGCAGACCCCGAGAAAACATTTGTCCTGTGAATGTGTTGGACCTGCTGCTTGTGTCGGTACAGAGTAAAAATCATGGAACCACTCGCACAGATCATGAGCACAGAAGAAGTAGCTTCAGGGAATGTTACTAATGTGACATAGACTAAGCCCGGTATTGTCCCTGCATCTACACGAGAACAGAATGCCATCTTTCTCTTTTTTGTGATGTTCCTGTTATGCCATTTTCCTGACACATATGACAGATAGAGAGGAAAAATGGAATTGATTGCCATATGTTGAAACCAGCAGAGGCAAATGCATAAGCCAATATACTTTGGAGCTTTGATTTTAAGATCTTTCCAGCAGGAGTTCACGGGGCTGATCATGATACGTTGGAAGACACTCAAGAGGCAGATGGTACTAATTGACACACCCCTGCCCACTCTTTCAACATACAAGATAAGTTTGCAGACAAAATCACTGAAAAACTCTTTCCATCCAAAGGCTACTGTTATCAGAGGAGGTCCTTTAGCAAGAAGAAGTAAGGAGTTGGCTATAAATATGTGCTGGAGAATCAAGTTTATGTATCTCAACTTGCTTTTAGCATGATAAAAGAAAAGATAATGGTAAAGAAGAATGAAATTGCCCAGGATTCCAACTACAGTCTGTGACAAGAAGATCATTCCTATTGTCAAATACATGGCTCCTGTTTTTGTAATTTTTTCTACAGTTACCTTTAAATTATGGAGTCGAAGTTTTTTCTGAGCAAGGTGAATTGTAGTGATGTGATATGAAAAATCATTTTGAAGATGAGAAGCTATGGAATTGCAAAGTTTTCATGAAGCAAGAGGAGTTGAAGAGAATTCTCAAGCTGTTTCAGGGTAAGTCATCGCTATGGACGAGACGGTGCTCACCTGGGATGGAAGTGACAAGTGAAACCATATAGATACAAAATATAGTATTTTAAGTAAAACTTGAGATGCATTTTAGTCACAGTATGGAAAGAAAAGCCACAATCTTTATTGTCTTCATAGTATAAGTCAATTCTAAATAAATTTCCACTGTAAGTACAATAAATACCATATGTGGTAGCAAAAATTGTCTTTATGGTCTAAGGAAAATAAATTTTTGTTTACAAAACATACTAGACTTATGGACAAAATGACATCATATTAAAATTAAGAATGATTTTTATAAAAAGAAACTTGCATAGTGATATTTATGGAGAAATAGCAGACAAGGCCAGATAGGAAAACAGGTTCAAGAAGAGACGGAGGGCACACGCAGAGAAAATCATGCTTATCATGATAAACTCTTACATATTACAGAAGAGAATTAAAGGTGGAAATATTGTAATTACATTTCTAGAAAAGTTATTTGCTTGTTAATAAACCTATTCAAATATGCAATGTTATTAAACAGAAAATTTTGAATGAAACTAGTACCTGATATCATCAAACACCACCCAGAATGACAAGGTACAAATGACAAGAAAGAGTAAATTTGGTGAAAACATGGGGAAATCAAGAACTTGTCCATGCACAGTGGTTATAAGTGCTTAGGAAAACTTTTTTGGTAGGATCTTTATAAAATGAGAAATGTAATTTTGATTTCCTTTTCCACCTCATCTTTTAGGGTACAATAGTTTTCATTCTAGAGGTCTTTCATTTCCTTGGTTAGATTAACTCATTAGTCTTAAATTTTATTAGAAGCTACCATGAATGGGAACATTTTGTTCCTCATTTCTTTCTTAGTAGGTTCATTATATATATGAATACTTTTAATTTTTGTATAATATTTTATACCCTACATTTTTTTTGCATTTTTTATTTGTATAGCATTTCCATGCATCTGTTTGTTAATTCTAAGGTATTCCAGTGGAGTTTTTAGAATCATTTTCTAAAGGACCATGTCACCTACAAAGATGGATGATTTGATTTCTTCAATTCCTATCCCATTTATTTCTTTCTGTTGCATAATTGCTCTGGCTAAAATTTTGAGTACTGTATTAAATGAAAGTGGTTGAGAGTATGCACCCTTTTCTTTTTTAATTTTTAACCATTTTAATGAGTAAAAAGACAAAATAGCAATGAAAAATTTCAAAAACAGGTTAGTAGGACAGTTACAATAATTAATACATTGCATATTGTTGTCTTCATAGTAGTAATTCATAGGACAAGCTGTAGACATGAAATCTTGTCTAAACGCTATTAATACAAACTTTTCTTCTCATTGAACTAAGAGAAAGAAGCTATCCTACATGTCTTGTATTTATATATACATATACTTATTTTCTTCATTACAAAACAGTCCTTTATTTATATCTCCTTTTTTTGTGTTGTTTTGTTAGAGATGGGTGTTCCATTGCTGTACACCCTTTTCTTATTCCAGATTTTAAGAGAAAATATTTTCAGTTTTCCCCACTTATTATAATGCTGGCAGTGGATTTTACATAACACTTTTGTCAGTTTAGGATAAAGTTCTTTAATATTTAATTTTTACCAGGATTTTTTTTATTAGAAATGAGTGTAGGATTGATCAAAGTTTTTTTTCACCACATATTGAGAGGAAGTTTTGATTTTTATTCATCTATTTATATGCTGTATTGAACTTATCACGTTATGCATATTGGTCTATGTTTCCATCCCCAGGATGGAGCTAACTTCTTAATGATTGGTTGCATTCTGCTTACCCAAGTCTCCTTTTATGTTTTAGCATCTATGTTCATAGAAGAGTTTTTTTTTTTTAACTTTCTGTGGTTTGTGTGTCAGGGTAATTGCCATTTCCAGAATGAATTTTGTAGGACTCTTTTGATTACACTTTTATAGTTGATGCTGAGTTGCATTCACATGAAATTTTTCCCTGAAACTCTACATTCAGAGCAGTCTTTATTTCATAGGGTTTTCTTTTTGCTGCCTCTATTTTATTATGTGTTCATGCTCTAATTGAGGATTTATATCTTTTTTGTTCAGTTTTGTCATTCAAAGGACCAAATCAAGGATCAAGGATTCATTCACCACCGGGTATGAATTTGGATTTTTATGGCTTTTTGTTGGTTTCTTGGTTTGCTTTGTTTTGTTTTTGTTTTTATCTTTAGGACCTTGAGATGTATCATAAGCTAATTTACTTGTCATGACTATTCTCCTAATGTGAGCATTCAGAACTGTATACTTCCTTCTTAGAATTGCTTTCATGACATCCCGTGAATTTTGATATGTTGCATTTCTACTTTTACATTGATAATAAGAACTTTTATTTATTTTTTTAAAAATTTATTTATTTATTTATTACATTTATTTATTGTGTGTGTGTGTGTGTGTGTGTGTGTGTGTGTGTGGCCAGCTCAGCCCACCAGGGGGCGGGGCTGGCTGGCATGTGGTGCTGGGGGATTGAACCGCGGTCCCTGTGCTTTGCTAAGCTTGTTCCAAGTAGGTGCTTTAGACCACTCAGCCATCTCTCCAGCCCCAATAAGAACTTTTAGATTCTTGTGTGAGCCACCAGTTATTGAATGATGTATTTTTAAATTGCTGTGCTTTTTTCGTGCTGAATTCTAGTTTCATTTTTGTATGTTCCAGTAGCATTCATGAAATTAGTTCAAATTTTGTATTTATTTAAACACTCTAAATTGCCTAAATGGTCTATTTTGAAAACATTCTGTGTGTGCCTGAGAAAAAGGTACATTATGTTATCAGATGAAAGACTGTTATCTCCCTTTGCTAAATAATGTACATTGACTCCTATTTCTTTTTTTTATTTTTATCCCCTTCTGGGATACCTGTCTACCTGTAAGAATGCAGTACTGAAGTCCTTCATTATGTCTGTATTTATTTTTTTTCTGAATTTTTGTCCAGTAGTGACTTTCTTTTGTGAAGTTATGCCAGAAGTTTGTGGATACATATTTATACCTGCTATCACTTCCTGTTGAGTTATTTTATTAATGATCAACTTTGTCTCTTCTGATCAGTTTTGACTGAATATGTTTTGTCTGAAAACAAGGGATATACTCGGTCTTTTTTTTTCTTTCTTTTTTTGTTTTTTTGGAACTGGGGATTGAAGTCAGACCCTTGTACTTGCCAGGCAAGCGCTTGTTCTACTGCGCCATCTCCCCGGCTGCTCTGTCTTGTTTGGGGGATTTACTTGTAATGATTGTTTTCCAGCCTTTAAATTTAGTCTACACATTTTCTTTTTGATGAGATTTTTCTGTTTGAGGTCGTATATAGCTGTGATCTATAGAACCAATGTTCTATTCTGTAGCATTTGTCTTATGATTTAAGACCACTGACATTGAGAATTATTATTGTGAGCTATTTATTGAATTCATTCAAGGGTTTTATTTTTTCAGTACTGATTTTTGTTGGTTTGTTTAACTATTCTCCATGACAAATGTGTATTTTTGTTGAGCTTTTTGGCAATGTCAGACTCTGTCACTGTATACATTTCCCTTAAATATTTTTTTATAATTCTAGTTTAGTGCTCATGTATTTCTATAGAATTTTTCTGTAATGAAAAGTCCTTAATTCTCTGTCATTTTGATGATTAATATTATAGGACAAAGAGGCATAATTATCTATTCATTATTAGAGAAATGTGCTGCAAGCTTATGTAGATTTTAAAGTTCATTCTAAGAAATGTGCATAATTCTGGTAAGTTGAATTTATATGTCTGTTTTGTTTTTCTCCAACACTTTTTTATTCTTATTGTTGAATTTCTGAAATTTCAATTGTTGTTTCTCAAGGAGAGGTAGCTACTTGCCTGGTTGTGGATGTTTGCACTTTCAGATGTCTTTGTACTTGAATATTCAACTATTTCCTAAACATTTGAAAATGTATGCTATGATTTCAAATTCTTTATAACTTTTAAGTCATTTTTCAAACTTTTGTTTTCTTTCTTTTTTCTTTCTTTCCTTTTTTTTCCTCTCTCATAGAGGAACTATCAACTACATCTTCCAGATTGCTGTCTTCATTGGATCATTACTGAGTATATAATTTATATCATAATTTTAAAAATGAAAATAAAACACCTATGTTCCTGAATAAGTAATACTAATGTTGGCAAAATGGCTATATTACCAAAAGTGATATATAGATAAAATGAAGTTCAAATCAAAGCAGTAACAGTTCTTTTCAGGAAGCCAGAAAAAAATCATAAAATTTATATTTTAAAATAGCAAAGCAAACAAACAACAGAGTAAAGTGATTGCCTAGAGGTTGAGAGTGAAACATCGCTAATCATTTTCTTGCACAGAGAACTACTGGCAAAAACATAAAAAACTTTAAGAATCTACACCATTAAAAGTAAAAACCCAATCAAAAAGTCAGTAATGTAATTAATAAATAGCTCTTCAAAGAAGAGGTAAAATAGCCAAACAGTACATTTAAAATGTTCAAAATTGGGCCACAGAGATAGCTCAGTGATCTAAACACCTGCCTAGGAAAGCACAAGGATATGGGTTCAATCGTAGTTACCACATGTCATGCAGGCCCCACCCCAGTTGTGCTGAGCTGGCCACCAAGACCAGGTGTGGTGGCGCATGCCTGTAATCCTTGTGCTGGGGAGGCTGACACAGGAGGATCACTATTAGTCTGAGCTGCGTAGTGAGACCCTGTACCAAACACAGTTCAAAAAATGTTCAGAATTTTTCTGTTTGAGATATGGAAATGACAGAAAAACTAAAATTCCATCTTACACAGAAAGAGGTGCTCTGAAGAACTTGAAGAACGGGCCAGCCAGATAGCTCAACAGACTGAAGCACCTGCTTAGGCAGAATGCAGTGTCCAGGGTTAGTTCCCCAGCTTGCCGTGCTGGCCCTGCCCTTGGGGCAAAATGAGATCAGGATTGAGACTGGGTGTGGTGGCACACACCCATAATCCCACTGCTTGGAAGGCCAAAAGGAAGGATCACTAGGAGTCCAATCTATGTATTGAGACCCTGAAGACCCTGTAGACCTTGAACCATATACATACATGCATGCATACATACATACATATAAAAAAATTCAAAAACAACTCAAGGAATATGAAAGGCTGGTCAGATTGTGTAGGGAAAAACCCTATCTACATTGATTCTGGGGCTACAAACTAAAACATCCACTATGAAATCAGTATGTAGATTTCTCAAAAAGCTGAAGATAAAAATCTTACTGATTCGCCTGTACTTCAGTCAAGAAGAATTAAAATCATTATATTACAAAGATACATTCATATCTATATATATGGTAACACACCTCACAAACATCAAATTATGGAAATTATACGTATCTCATCAGATAAATGGATAATAAAATTTGTTACATATGCACAATGGAGTATTACAGAGAAATAAAGAGAATAATTTTGAATAGTTATTAGGGAAACATGCATATTGAGGACACATACTCAATGAAATAAATAACGTAGAGAATGTTAGATAACATATGATTTTTACATGGGAAATACAAATTATAAATAATTTTAAAGGCCGAATAAAACGACAGGAAACAGAGTGGTAGATAATATGGACACGAGATAGGGATATTAGCATGAGGTTTTTTCAAAAACATATGAGGAAAGCAAAGTAGATAATACTAAGATGTTATACATACGTATATCAGATCCTTACACTAAAGGTTTTTCTTATATATTATAAACATATACTAATAACTTTATGTTGTAATTATTTCATTTACATTAGTTCACTTAGTGGAAAATCAGGACTGCTTCTCAGAACAACGAGCTACACTCTGTATGGAATAGCTCTATTCCTTACTTGCTATAGACCCTAATTCAAAACAACTCACATTTCCAGAAAAAATCTAACAATTTAAGTCAATAACGTTCCTGCAATAAAATTCAATAAAGCATTGCTCATTAAAATCGTGAATAATATCGAATAATATTTCCCCAAATTGTCATACTATGCATATAAATCGCAACTGTTAATTTACAAAGTCCATTTAGATGATCCAAGTAAACATTATGGATATAGTATCTTAAATACCGATAATAGATGTAAGCCTATATTCAAGTGTTCCACTCCTATTAATATATTCAAAGGAAGTATAGCCTAAAGGACCAAGGAGACAAAATAAATCTGCAGGTAAATGAGAATATTCCATTACTTCATCCATTACATAGAGTTGTCTTTTTGTAAAATTCTACTGAGCTGTACCATTGCAGGCAATGATGCCTTTATCATTCTTTATGCATACATGCCACTGTAAGAAGTCAAAATATACACTGAGGAGAAATGTTGGCAACAAAAATGTGTGGGACTTACTATTTGCATCTGTAAAACAAAAACTCATAGAGCCAGAATGACAAATTAACTGTTAGAAATTTCCCAAAGGAATGGCAATGTGAAGTTCATGAACATTGAATTTGGTCCTTGGATCCAGCCATGTAATACCCAATCATTCTTGACTCATGATATCTTTGGTGATCATTTTGCTAATCTTAAACATAGAAAAAATCATGCATGCAAAAGAATTCAGTAGTTAAAATCAGCATCCCATCATAGTTGGGAGAATTTTGTTTTAAATTTTACACACCTGGAGTCCTTGGAGCTCTTCCAAATGGCTGGAGAACCACAACACTGAAATGTTTCCAATGGACACACTTGGCAACTCTGCAAAGATGAGGAAAATTTGAATCTAGTAGTCAATGATAAAAACCATTAGCCTAAAACGTGATAGGATTGAGGTGCTCAGTACAGTAGTGCTTTGTGAAGACACTAAAAGAGAATGAACAATAAGCAGTTATAATCAGAATCAAATCAGTGGATGCCCCACAATCCTTCTATGTAAAAGAAAGAACAATAGTTAAGAGTTGAAAGGGGGATGGTGAGATAGCTCATTGCTGCAGCAACTTCGTGGCTAGCACAAGCCCATGAGTTCCATTGTCAGCACTTGAAAAAAAAAAAGGAGAGAAATCCCCCACATTCCAACAACAACCTGAGATAGCCCATTCTATTGCAAAGTTTGGATGGGAGTTGGCCTGTTCCTAGTGACTGATTTTCATCTTTAATCCGGAATACTACACAGAACAAAATAAAATGTGTACTACACAGATCATGTCAAGTGAGATCCAATGTTCTCCATGTGAAATATTTATGTACATTGTGTTTTGTTTAGAGGGTTCTAAGATTTCATTGTATAAATTTTAAGTAGTGCTTAGAGTACATTACCAAATGCCTTAATGTCATACTTATGAAATTTTATTTTATATTCACAATTTATCATATATTCACTGGTATAATTTTTCTGAAAAGAAAAAAAAGTAGATATAAAGAGGATAAGAAATATAAGTCCACAGAGACCCACTCCTAGCCCAGGTCCGGTGAGTGTGCGGAGAGTTTCCTGCTACCCTGCGCCGGCGGGACAAGTTCCAGCCCAGGTGCAGCGTGCGCCAGATCCTCTCCCAGCCCATCGGGCCGCCCCCCACCACTCCGCAGTGCCTCCCCAACCCCGCCCGCCGAGTAGGATTTTCTGCCGAGTTCCGGGAGCCCCCAGACCCAGTCCTAGC
>NW_004524782.1:2640210-2662504 GCF_000260255.1 Octodon degus
AAGAGGTTGGGATAGATATATAGTTGCATTCTCTTAATGAATAGAATGATTTGTTCTAATGGTGTTTGTAAATGGGATCACAATTCCTCATCTTGTACAGCAATTAACCACTAAGAAGAATATATGCGGTGTATTATTTGTTGAAACTGTCCTTCCGATATGATTTGAAACTGTCTCATTGCTATCTGTTTGTCAATAAAACTTTGGAAAAAAAAAAAGAAATATAAGTCCACAATTTACCTCTGGGTAACTTCTGAAAGCAGTGAAAATCATCATATTACAGTGATACATGCAACCATGGCTATAAGAACACAGTTCAAAGCAGCTAAATCACGGCAGGCAGTCTGTATCACACCTACATGGTAATAGAGGCAGAGCACAGCTCAGTCATAGGTAATGATAACTTGAGTTATCTATAGGAACTTGGATGGATCTTCAGAGACTAAATGAAATGACTCAGACACAAGCACTGAAATATGACATAGTTTTTTTTTGTTGTGAGAGAGACAGACTCCTGTGAAGTAGAAAGGGTATCTGGAGAAAGGGGAACAGAGAGCAGGGGAGAAAAGAGAAGTAAAAATGATCAAGATGTGATATGCATACGGAGCACTTGACGAGGTGGAACATTATGTATCACAAATGTATCTTACTAATAAAAAAGAGAAGATGCTACAAAAATTTATATGTTACATAGAAACAGATAGCAAACTTGAACCGGGGAAGCTTAGTAGGAAAGTCTGAATTTTAATTACTGTGCAAAGTAGCACAATGTGTCTTCTGTGTTTTCAAATTATCCAGACTTACACTGGTGTCTATATCATATCACTTTATGTCACATCATGGGCATTTTAAAATTAATTTAATTCAAACACTTTTCCATTCCTGTGTATATATTGATTTTAAAGTTCAACATAATTATTAATGCAGCCTGTAAGATCCAGATTAAATTCAGGTGTACTAATTATACTTTCATCCTAAAGGGGATGTTGCCTAATAGAAAAACTGGATTTATTAAATGTAAGACTGGATTATAAAGAATATGAATCACGCTGACAAAATTAAAGAAAAAGGGGATACAAATAAACAACCATTTTATACCTGTATATTCAAAATAGTTAGGATAGATATACAGCTACATTTTCTTAACTCAGTGAATAGAGAGACAAGTTCTAATAGTGTTTGTGGGCGGGATATCATGTCTACATCTTGTACAATGAATAACCAGTAAGACAACAATATAAAATGTATTAATTATTGAAACAGTCCTACTGATCAGTTTTGAAACTGTCTCTTTGCTATTTGTTTCTTAATAAAATTATCAAAAGAGAATATGAATTATTCACAAATAAATAATCATTTGTGACATTGCATGAATGAAAATATTGGGCTTTTATCAAGGAAATTACTTACCACTATTACTCTGTTCCTAAAATATGATATTTCAAATAATTGTATTAAAGTACCATAGCATAGAACCTAATTTAGTACTAACTTCTGATCAGTATTCATAAATCATTTAATGCATGAGTTAAGGAAAACTTAGAAAGGAAGGAAAAGTTTCAAAATACATGAGAATAGGAAACAAGTAGAATGGGACAACATAAATTCATGACCATCAGGATTTTTTTTTAATTTTTATTTATTTATTTTTGCGTGTGTGTGGCCAGCTTAGCCCACCAGGGGGCGGGGCTGGCTGGCATGTGGTGCTGGGGATTGAACCGCGGTCCATGTGTTTTACTAAACTTGTTCTATGTAGGTGCTTTAGACCACTGAGCCATCTCACCAGCCCACCATCAGGATTTTGAAATAACAGAAAATTAAACTTCTGTAGCAAAATAGCACAAAACAGTCCAAGAAAAACGCAGGTTAATAAAAATTTGGATAGAGAAGCTTCCGTAAGATGACACACACATTTCTCAATGGTAAGCAAAAGTATATTCAACAGAAATGATGATGGGAATACAAAGTAAACTGCAATGTATTACAGCTCATAACATATGCCACGGTGAATGTTAGCATTACTAAAGACTACAAGGAAAAAAGGAGATGGAGAAACTGAACTTTTACATACAGTTCTTCGGATTGAATACTTTGGAAAAACTTATGAATATTCCACACAGAAAAAAATGACTGTCATCTGGTCGAGCACTCTGCCTTTGGGGTATTTATGAAAATGATTGAGCTGTGTTGTTAAAGTGACATTAGAACTGTATTGTCATTGTAGTACCATGTTCTTTGATGCGCTGATCACAATAGTAAACACTAGGAAGTATCTGACTTCCCTACTGAAGGGCAAAAGGCTACACAGGTTGTGGACATGTGCAGTGCAATATCAAGCAACTTTTTAGAAGAAGAAAAGTCTGAAGTAGGTGATGATGCTTAAGAATGTACGTTGAGTGAAATGAAGTAATCAAAACAGGACAAATGCAATATTCTCATTCAGCTGCAGACTGTACACATGAAACAGCATAGAAATGGATATTGAGGTGCTGGCCAAAGAGACAATTGTAAGCTCCTAATTAACAGGTATTAAATCACAGGTAAGTACCTTAGTCTGAAAACGTTCTGGATATCACCCCAAGAAGTTATATGTAAAGTGAACAAGACTTCATTGTACATTTAAAATATTGTGTACATGTGCTGCTGAAGAAAGTACGTATACACAGAAAATGTAAGGGACATATTTCATGAGAAGTGTTCTTACCACAAAACATCAGCAGTATAGGTATGGGACATAGCTCAGTAGTAGAGTTCTGGTTTTGGATATGGAAAAAGGCCCTATGTTTTATCATAAACAGATTTTTAAAAATCTTTAAATTTTAAATTTTTACTTTGTTGTTTTATTATTGTTGTTAAGACAAATCATAATCAAAAACTCCACCATTGTGTCATTCCTATCATGTTTCACAGCATTAGATATTCATCCAAGGCAATCAGTCTACAAACAAAACCTTTAAATGCTGGTTTTCATTGCCAAGGCACAGCAGTCGTCAGAAGTGTGTGCTAGTCCACACTTACTAAAACCAGGAGATATATCCTGTTCTTGCCTGAGCCAGCCATACAGCTAGTGAGTAAGTTTTATCTGAATCTTGTTCTTATATACAATTAAGACAACAACGTTTCCCTTTTGGAGCCTTTAGGTCAATTTATTTCCAAAATTTTACTCTGATTGGTGGGAGTGAATCCAGGAGACTTCCTAAATGCTAGGCAAATGCTCTACTACTGAACCATATCTCTAATCCCAGGCAAATGTCCCATATTTTAAAACCAAAGAAAATAATACAAGATGTACTTGATATTTTTATGGCTTCTATCTAGTTATCCCACAAAGCCTCATGAAGTCATGGGGTGGCTTCTAAAATGTGTGATTGACTGTTGACCCAGTGTTGGGATTGTGGGTGTGAGTGCTGCACCTACTCCGGGGCAAATAATCTGCATACCCATGTAAGGAAGGGAGAGAGGCTTACAAGAAGACGCAGCTGCTGCCCATCCATTTGCTCTTTGTTGTTTTCCTCTTCCTTGGAGCCAGCCAAGTATAGACTGAAACCTCCATTCTGTGCTAAATAAACCTTTTTTCCCTTAATTTTTGGTGTCAGATAATTTGTTCCAGCAATAGAAAAAGTATGATGCTCTGTTTGCAGCGTGCAGTAGTAGTTTCCTCTTCCTTAAATTCCTGGCCTGACTTCCACAGGGAAAGCAGTCTCACCTTCATGACCAGAGCACAGGTGTCTTCAGGTGGTGACAATTACACGTAGTGCTACATGCATTGACTAAATATACTTCGATTTTTAGCACAAACTGTTATTCCACCAATAGTTTCAGGTACATTGCATCTGCACAGAGGCAGATAATTCTAATCATTCAAATTTCTTCTTTAACATAAATATGAAGACATAAGATTCTATAAATAATGCTGTGAATTTATAAAAACAATTAAAGATAACTATTGTAATTCTTAAGCTCAGAAAGACTTATTTTACCATCACTGTACTAATTTAGCAACAATCATCCTTAGTGCTGATTTCATTAATTTAAATTAGGAGACATCAGGATTTGGCACAAGATTTTGATCCTTATCTCTCTATTTGATGAGCATATACTTATGGAACTATTCATCACCTCTTCTTCCTTCTCACTATCTTTTCCTACCCCACAAGTCCTTTTCCAGACTTAAGTGTCATCACTTACTAAGATCACTGTGCCTTTCTGAATCTGCCTCTCAGATTGAAATACAACATTATCTTTTTTTCCTGTTTTTGAAACTGGGTCTCTCTAAGCATTTCAGGCTGCCCTTGAGCTCACTTTGTTGTGCAGGCTGATTTTGAACCTGCAGCCCTTCTACTGCCTCGGCCTCCAGAGTGCTGGGATTACAGGCCCATGCAACAACACCGGACCTTGAAATACAAAATATATGTTTAATTTCTTACCTCTACAAGATGCGGAGCTCACTGTTAGGATCATGAGTGCTGGCATATGAGGAAGCAAGGAGCTAGACCTGAGATAAAGGTCTGTGAATCTGTGACCTCCATCCTCCTTTGAACTGTAATTATCATTTCACCTGTACCAGCAATGACAGTGGAGGATTGGGAACAGAATGATGTATCTGAGGAACATTTGTATGGCTGGTAATTACCAAAGGCAGTTACAATTTTCTTGTGAGTGTCTCCAAAGAGACCATTTTAAAAGAATAAAGAAATGGACTCACATTTTCATGATCCTGTAAAAACCAGAAGTTGTAGAAAATGTGATCTCTTGTATGAGGACCTGACAGAGAGGCACATGTGTGTACCTAGGTTGCCTAAGTATCTCTGAGATCTTCTGAAAACCAAGTTCACTCTTTGTGTTCAATCTGATAAACAGCATCATTATTTATGTATATGCCAGTAAAACAAAAAAAAAACTACAAATTTTGACATTCTAAGATTACATACATTCATATATGTGTGCACCCATTAGAAAACGATGATTTGAAATTTCATAAGGAAAATTTAGTTAACTAGGTAAATACCAGCACTAAGAGAAAGTCTCAGAAGAAATATATCCTAAAAGGAAAGAGTATTAATTCTGATTATTAAAGTTCTCTGCTGAAGCCACCTTCGGTCAACATATACATTCAAAAATACAGCAACAGAATCTGTTGTGTAAAGAGACAATTTTGTATGCTTTTAACTATGAGACTAACCCATTTAATTTCTCAAGTGTCCACCATTGGATTACTAGCAGTGATCTGCACATCTATTTTGATGATGTTTCAGTAATAAGCATTAACTGGTTATGTAATTAATGACATAACTTTAAGTTGTTAGAAACAAAGTCAAGCTATGATTTTATGAACAAAATCCCAGTCTATCCACACCCCACTGTGTTCAGTCTTCTTCATTATATAACTTGAAACATTAGTCAACACAACCAAGAAAGAGAAAGAAAGCTGTCCTACTAATTGGTTTTGACACGGTCTCACTGCTATTTGTTTCTCAATAAAATTATTTTTCAAAAAGAAAGAAAGAAAACATATATGTGTAGGGAATGACTAAGTCAAGGTATCATTATCTGCAGATTACATGATACTCTACTTATAAGATTCAAAAGTTTCCACCAAACTGATCCTATAATTAATAATTACATAAAGCAGTGTACCAGGATACAAAACACATGGTTGAAAATCAATCACACATTCATTGAGAAAGAAAGTATGAAAACAACATCATTCAGAATAGCATGAAGACAAATTTAAAAATTAGGAATTAACCTAACCAAGGAAGTGAAAGACCTTCACAGTGAAAATTATATCATTCTTAAATAAGACATTCAAAATGCCATCATAAAATGGGAAGATATGCTCTCTTCCGATATATGCAGAAGAAACATAATCAATATGGTGGTCCTGCCAACTGATATACAGATTTAATGCAGTACCAGTTAAAATATCAACTACAGAGAAAACCATCCTTAAATATAGACAAAATCTCTGACTTGCAAGAAGAGCAAAAGTAATTCAGAGTTACAAAAGCCAAGCAGGAGGCATCACAATTCCAGAGTTTGAGGTTATATTACAAACCTAATGTGATTTAAAGAAACCCAGCATGTTACTGGCACAAAACAGGCATGTGGATCAGTGGATAAGAATAGGGGAAGCAAAACTTCCCAGTTATATTCAAGTGCTTGGTCTTTTAAAAGGAGCCAACCATATAGACCAAAGGGAAGACCACCTTCTGATGAATGTTGCTGAGGAAATTAAGTATCTGCATGCAGAATAATGAGTCTAGTTATATATATCTCACCATGTACTTAATCAAAATCAAAGTATCTCAAATATATATTCAAAATATGTGTCTATGCCAGTGAGCATAAAGTACTAACTTTTCCATGGTAGAACTGGTCACTTCCCCAGATCACAGACTGGTCACCTGAGGGAATAATACAATACTGGGGTCTCTGTTGGTCTCTGCTCTTGGCATAATTGACTGAACATTCAGGAGAGACTATAGACAGGTCAGCCTTGATGGATGAATGTCCACAATGCAGAGCTCATGCAGAGCCTCCATCCCTACCACCATGCTATTTTGTTCATGAGCCTATTGGCCAATGAGAGGGGTGGCAGAAGAAAAGTTTGACTTGTTTTCACCAAAGGGGTCATCCTAGCCACTTGATTATTAACATCCACTTCTGTGGCTGAATTTAGTCATGATTTATGTGTAAGCACATAATTGTATATCCCTTGCCCACATGGAGAGCTATATCCACATACCTCTTTACTCAAATATCTTTGAAACTAGCTTCTCAGTCCTGTTGTTTGCAATTTCCTGAGCATCCATCCAGATTATTGGCTATAGCACATGAATCAGTAGGGTTTTTTTTGTTGTTTTGTGTTTTTTTTTCAGAACAAGGGATTAAACTCACACCATTGTGCTTGCTAGGAAAGTGCTTATTCTATTGAGCCATCTCCCAAACCCCAGTAGAGAGTTTCTTGAAAGATAACATTTTTCTTCCAAGCAAAATGTATGAGCAAGTGCAGTGCCAAAATTGCTGGTTACTGTGAAGACTTCCTTTCACTTCTGTGGTTCAGGGATAGGACACAAAGAGTGATTGGGCAAATCTGTTCACTTTTATGTGATTTCTCCATGACATGCATAACCAAACATAATCCAGGATCTATCTTTTTTTTTGTATTTTAGGGAAGGGTCTACAGGGTCTTCAGGGTCTCACTACTAGATCCTCCTCAGAGTGATCCTCCTGTTTACATCCTCCCCAGAGGTGGGATTACAGGCACACCACCACACCCATTCTCAATCTCTGTCTTAGCTTGCCCTGGGAGCGGGTCCAGCAAGGCAGGCAGGGGATCAAACCCCTGGTCCCTACGCCTGCTTGCAGGCACTTTAACCCTCTGAACTGTTTGGCTGGCCCACCAACAGAAGGAGAAATTTTTTTCTTTGGCAAAACCAGAGATTGAACTCATGCCCTTGTGCTTGCCAGGCAAGTGCTTATTTTACTGAGCCATCTCTCCTGCCCCCAGGCTCTATCTTTATACTCATCTTCAAATTGATTGTATGGTACAATCCATGAGGCTACAGATGCATGTTGGGAGGCAGAAGGCAATATAGAAGCAGTAGGAGCCATTGAAATTTGGGCAACCCCTTCACATAATTTACTTTTGTCTTCCAGACCTGGTCATGTTCATACACATATACACTACAATACTTTCACTTAATGATGGACTTCTGCTCTACACATCCAATTTTATCACTTGCTGCATTGGCGTATACCCCAGCCCATGATGGGCAGTTCTGTGGGCAAGGTAAGCTGTTGTGTCTTGAGGAAATATTAAATTTCCTTTAAATTCCAGTAGCAGACCAGGAGCTGTTTTTCAAAAGGAGAGTAGGTATCTGTAGATTATGTCAGAGTCTTGATCCAAAATCCTAAAGACATGCTCTGTGATTCACTTGAGGGTATTCCAGAGAGTCCACAGAGCATCTATACCTCCCCCTGACACCTCAGGAATCACTGCATCTGCTGGATCATGTGGATTTAGTAGCAGAGAAGTATGCAGCATTCTGAATATACTTTTGAGCCATTTTTTTTTATCTGAGATCCAAAGAAAACTAAAAGTTTTTACATCACTCAGTAAATATCCTGGAGTAACACACCTAAGTGAGGAATGTATTGCCTCCAAGTGACAAATAGGGACACTAAGCATCGTGTTTCTTATTTGGTTGTAAGCAGAGCCAAATGAAACAATTTATCCTTTACTTTAGAAGTGATATCTCTCATACAACATCACTGAACTCCTAGAAATTTCACTGCAGTGGAAGGACCTTGAATTTAGTTGAGGTTATTTCCTATCTACAAACTCAAATGCTTTTTGCTAACTCCTCTCACTTCATCAAATCAGTAGGATATCTTCATTATAATGGACCAGTGAGATGCCTTGCAGAAAAAAATGGTCAAGCTTCCTGCAAACTAAGTTGTGAGACAGGCTGGATAGTTAATTTCATTCTGTGGTAAGACATGGAAACTATATTTCCTGGCCTTCATAGGTGAAGGAAAATTTTCCGGGTGGTTTTCATGAACAATTCCAGGAGAATAAGCTATTAGGCAGCATAATAGCTTCATAGCAGGTATGTCAATAAACCATTCACCGGATGTATTAACCTGCTAAAGCAAGGAAACCATATTCTGGCAGAACAGTTCAATGGGAGTTGGTTGGTGTAGTTTGCACTAATACACCCCCATTCTCCTAGAGCTATTTATTTTCTGTTCAGACCAAATGAAAACATTAGGTGGTGGCCCAGGGAGATAGCTCAGAGGCTAAAGTGCCTGCCTCGCTAGTGCAAGGTTGGGAGCTCAATCCCTGGTACCGAGGTAGTAAATAAATAAATAAATTTAACATTAGGTGGAAATGTAGTGGGAACCACTATGCCTCCAACTTTCATGTCCTTAATAGTGAAATTAATATCTTCAATTTCTCAAATGATGTGATTTTTATTTTAGGTTAACTATTTTCCCAAATAAATGCTATGTTAATGGCTTTCATTTAACCTTTCTAACAATATAGCCTTCATACTACAATTGAGTGTATTGGTGTGAGCTCCATCCTAATCATGTATTATGAAACTGAAAAACACTACCGTGTGGATTTGGGGACCAACTCCACTACTGTAAGTTGTATCTTTGCTTAAACTTGATTGGTCATCTGATTTTATTAGAAACCTGATCTTATTGGAAGGCCAAAATATTTTGCACTTCCTGAAATCAATGTTAGTTCAAAACCCATACCATTTAATTTCTCCATATGTCATAATTTCCCTATCAACAAAGTAAGTTAGTGACTCTGTTAAAAAGCTATAAGTCCCCTTTGGAAAGGATGGGAGAAAGATTGAGAGCTAAAATTATTATCAATACACATGTGCCCTTACTCAGGGGGATCTGGTGTTTTGTTTTGTTTTTTCTATTTTTCTGAGACAGGGTCTTGCTATGCAGTTCAGGCTGGCCTTGAGCTCATTTTGTAGCCCAGTCTGCCCTCGAACTCACAGTCATCCTCCTCCCTCAGCCTTCTGAGTGATGGAATTACAGACATGTGCCACCAAACGCGGCCTCAAATGGATCTGGATATAATTTCATTCAAATGGCTCTCAGTCTATAAACTAACTCAAATCTGGAAACTGTTTGAGGGCATGTGATTTATTGATTAATATGATTTGAGGTAGATTCCTGCTCATTTCTCTTTAATTATGTCCAACTATATAACTTAGTAAAAGCTTAGTAGATTTCAGGCATGTATCTCATCAGGAAATGCTCTATCTTCTTAGCCCAGGTCATAGGTCTACAGATGTCAGATCATTGCAATCATTATTTGTTTCTGCTGTGCAACTTGTCTTTGGCAGCTAAATGCTGCCAATTGATCCCTGCCACCCTGGAATCCACTGCCTTTAAATTTCCCAGTTTAAATGACTGCGGGCCCTGGCTATGAGCTCTGGCATACAGAGGAGAGCAGTGACAGTGTTCTTCAGGGATGCTGCTGACCCCATCATGAATATTTCTGACCTTGTTAACAAATGACACATTTTCAAGATCAACTTAATATGAATTATGAGGTTTAACATGACAAAGCCATACCAGAATTTGCATTTCCATTTTTTTTTGTTTTTCTTCTTTCTCTTTTTTAAACAAGGTCTTGCTAGGCAGCTTAGATTATCCTTGAGCTCACTTTCCAGCCCAGCCTTGTCTTGAACATGCTATGATCTTCTTGATGCAGTATCCTGAATGCTAGAATTACAG
Organism: Octodon degus; assembly: GCF_000260255.1. NCBI lineage: Eukaryota > Metazoa > Chordata > Mammalia > Rodentia > Octodontidae > Octodon > Octodon degus. Next base: position 2,650,486 of record NW_004524782.1, read on the forward strand.
AAATCCATCACGATGCCCAACTCCAGAATTTCCTTTTCCCTAAATCTGAATCCCCAACAACAGTATATCAAAGATTTGCAGACATCTTTATGTCATTTACAATGAATCACCTTTTGATGCTCACTGTGACACATAAGCCACATAAACCATTAACACGTTTTTAAATTCCTCAAACTGCAACATTTATTTGATAATCCCTTGAATGAGCCCATATGATAATTTCAGCCTGATCCAGGTATGTTTTTTCAATCATAGTCCCACCCTTTAAAATTTATTCCAGTACTTATTCCTCAGACCCTTACTTGTAAAAGTTACAAAAGATTAGTTTCTCTGAAGAACCAAAAGCCAAACTTCATTTTTTCTCTTTCTATTTTATTCAGACTACAGGCCTGTTCATTTGTGCTGCCCACATACACAGTGGGTCTTCCGTCTTCAGTAAGCTATCATGCAGACACACCCAAAACTATTCTAAACTAATCCATTGTGCGTTTGTTATTCAAGTAGAAACCATAATTTCTTGGCCAATTTGCTTTTTCTGAGAGAATGTGATACTTTTCTGTCCTAGTGGCCCTCCTTAGGCACTCTATACATTGTTTAATCACTATCCTCTGTGGTCATATAATCTCTCTGATCAGGGACTTATCCTGAATGGAGTTATAGGATGTTTCAGAAGACTTTCTTTTATGCCTGCGTCCTCACTGACATCAAAGGACTAGAGTCCAAATACTGGCTATACCCTTAGTCATAAATGTCTTTAATTTGTGTTCTTCAGCCATCAGTTTTTAAAAATCCACAAATGCATTATGCACAGTAAAGTTTGAAAATGTTCATTGCATCGATGGTTATTTATTGACATAAAAAACCAGGAAAAGATAGTTGACAAATTATGATTTGGATCTTCCAAAATACATAGGATCCTGATAGCAAGACTTTTTAAACCCATGTCTGCCGCCCATTGTTCAATACACTCACATGTAGCATGTTTTCTTGAACAAGAAATGTAGTAAATATTTTCAACATTCAACCCAACAGTTACAAGTACATATATTTAATTTGACAGAAGAAACACTATATTCAGTTATACTAAAAAAGACAGTGTATATCCGAATTGGTTTTAACTGCTTTTTTCACCCTCATCATTCCAATACGTGGCCCAAGTTCCATCAGCTGAAATGCTTATTAGTCCTCTTAAGAAAGATATGTGGTCTCTTACACTTCTACCTTCCCTCTCACAGTTAAATGAGGAGAAAAAACCAGGAAATAATTACAAAATATACAATTACATATTTCTTTTAAGAAGAGGGATTTTTGTTTTCTTAACCAGACAAACCAGAATATGGATAGAGAAGAATCCTGGCTCATGACCAGAAAGGGGCTGATAGTTGGAAAAACCACAGAGATGAAACCAGAAGTATTCACTAGCCACCAACTGAGATTATAAAAAAAGGCAATGAAAATACGAAAGATGGAGGAGATGAGGTAAAATGATACAAAGCTGGTCACCAGGAGAAGAATGCTTTTGGTGGCTTTTGACACAGGAGATCGAGAGGAAGCATTATTTCTATGAATGTGATTAACCTTCTGTTTATGTCTATACAGGACAAAAATCATAGATGCACTAGTCCACATTGTGAGCACAATGAAACCAACTTCTGGGAATTGTACTAATCCAATATAGGCGTATGCCACGGTTGCCCCATAATCTGCAATAGTGCAGAATCCCATGTGCCTTTTCCTTGTGATGTTTCTGTTTTCTGATCTTCCAGATACCTGTAACAAACACAGAGGAAAAATGAAATTTATTCCAATATATAGCAGCCAGCAGAGTGACATGGAGTGGCCAATGTACTTTGGAGTTTTTATTTTGAGGTTCTTCCAACAAGAGTTCATGGGGCTGATTATGATAGTTTGGTAGATGCTTAAAAGGCACACACTACAAATAGACATCGCCCTGCCCACTCTAAGAACATACAAGGTAAGATTGCAACTAAATTCATTGAATAAACATTTCAACCTAAAGGCTACCATCGTCTGGGAAAGTCCTCTTGAAAAAATGACTAAAGAATTAGCTATAAACAGGTGCTTGAGAATCATATCTGTGGACTTCAGTCTGCTTTCTGAATGGTGAAGGAAAAAATAATGGTAAAGTAGAGAGAAATTTCCCAGAATTCCAACCATAGTTTGTAATAAATATATTGTTCCTATTGTGAAGTCTCTCAAAGGTATTTTTTCATTTCCTTTTAAAATTTCTTTTAAAGTATTGTGGCAATTATTTCTTTGATCAGCACTCATTGTAGAGATTGGACACAAAAACTTGGTGTGGTGCTTTTGTGAAGGTAGAAAGATTTCAAGAAGAGGAGATGGAGAATATGTTCTGCATATTTAATGGGTCAAGCCATCACTAAATATTAGTTATTGACAACCTAGAAGGAGACAAAATGTAAATAATTAAATTCTAAGATTTTCAGTAGCACCTGCTTTTTTCCTGATGCTAGAGAGAAAATCTAAATTATCGCAATATGGTATATACCGTAGATTTATTCTGAATGAATTTCTGCTGTAAGTATTTAAGTTGATTATAAAATGTTTTAGTGAAAATTACTTGTGTGATCAAAGGACATGAAATTGTTTCAGACAAAACTCATCAATCGTAAGGATGAAATGACAAATTTGAAGGCATTAAAATTTAGAACTATTTTCGTCAAGATAAAAATATATACAATGGGTAGATGACAGACACAGAAGAATAAGGACACAGAACAGAGAGGAAAGAGTAATAGGAACATATGTATTCATCATAAGGAATTCTTATGACAGGCTGGGAGATAGCTCAGCAGCTTAGGGGTCCACTTGTCAAGCGCAAGGTCATGATTTCAATTGCCAGTGTAAAAATAAAATAATTTTTACGAAAATTGAAAAATATTTCTTTATCGCTTTCAGAAATTAAGTTGTTTCACTAATAATGATTCTTCTGTAACTATTATATGTCTTCTTCAATCAGAAAAGCTAAAGTAAATCAACATGTGGTACCATCACATGCCATCCAGAATACTAAACTGAATGAAAGGAAATAACAAAGTTAGCAAGAATACGGATAAGCCATTCACATGTTTATATAAAAGACTATTTTGGAAAATTATTTACTAGCATTGATAAAGCTTTATAATATGCCACCACATGTTGTAATAGTTCATGGAAAATGCAAAACAAAACTATTAGTTTCATACTGAATATGAGCAATAACCAAAGATGACAAGAGTTGCAAAATGTGGAGAAATTGAAGTGCTAATCACTACCCTTGGGATGGATAGTTTGAAAAATTTTTAGTTGTTTCACAACATAGGAAATACTGCCCCAGCAACCTCACTTTTATGCATTTATGCAAAAGATTGAAATCTGGATTGCCAAGTTATATACACATCAAGCCTACAGTGCTAGAATATTTAAAACACATCTTTGTTCTGGAAATAATTTCACATACCTATTTTCTGCATATAAAGAGACAGTCTTTGCCACTGCATTATGCTGTTTTCCAAAGCATGAAAAGATCATACACATGTTAAAAATAATTCTGTGGAGATAAATGTGATCAAACACAGCTGTTATCTCAACAGTCAGAATGGTGATCCAGGAGGATCACTGTGAATCTGAGGTCAGCCTGGCTTTATCGTGAACTAAATTGTGAGACCTTTTCTCAAAATACCAAAAGAAACAAAGAGATAAAAAAGAAACAAAGAGATAGAGAAAGAAGGAAAGAAAGGAAAAAAAGGAAGAAAAGAATGAAAGAAAGAATGGTTTACAAATTTACTCTTAAACTCTTTGTAAGTTACATGAATAACAGATATGACTCGGTATTACAATTCTTAATCACACAAAGCCTCATGGTGATACATCACAAATGTTTATCTTTAGTGTAGTTTCAATTATGTAGAAAACATCAGGAAATTGTTCAGGTTCTAAGACTTCACCTCTCTCTCCAGCTGAGCACACAAGAAAAAATTTATTTCTATCCTTATCTATTTTTGTTCTTCACCTGTTTCAACCTCAGAATACCTGATCCCGTCAGAAGCACTAACTCACATTTTCTTTCCTTCCTCGCTCTACCATTCAGGCTGAAATATAATATAATCACCTGACATCTTCACTTTTCAAGTGGTTGGGTTCACTGTGATGCTTATGACAGCCAATGGTCCAGGTGAGGGAGGCAGCTAGACCCTGAGATAAAAGCTTATGTATCTGTAACCTCCCCTCCTTTGTGAATTGCAATTATCATTGCACCTGTATTGAAAATGACAGTGGCAGATTGGGAATCCAAGGACATTAGAAGTTTTCTTCATTGCTCATTAACAAAGACAGTAGCAACTTTCTTGCAAATATTTCCAAAGCGACCATTGAAGTTATTGGGGAGACACTTTCATAATCCTTGAGGCTGGAAATGACAAAAGGTATGGAAGTCTCCTATATGAGAAACTGGCAAAGAGACATGTAAATCTACCTTGATCGCCTGCTTCCCTGCAATATTTTCTTTTCCAAATTGAATGATTATTAGTACCAGTCCAAAGTACATAATATCTTCATCCATCACTTGGATTGCCACATATACATAGCAAATATAAATTATCTTTTTATGCGCTTTCTCTAGTCTCTTCCTTTCCTCTCTATCTCCTTTTGCAAAAGATCTCTCTGCTGCATATCATTTAGTTTTTGCTTGCTTCTTGTTTTTAATAAATTTAATTTTATTATTTTATTTTGAAATGTAATGGACAAGAGCAAGAATTAAAATCAGAAACAATGACAAATCTGGACCCTCCAGACACACCCAAACACAGGGCCTTCGAGTGTGTGGGAGAGCTTCTGTGCTTCCTTGCAACCACTGGGCTTCTCTGGACCAAGTCCAGTCCTCCGCGTAAGTGAGACCTTTCACCGAGCTCTCAGGAGTCCTTCACCCCTCCATAGCCAGCCCAAACCTGCCATGAGAGTGAGAACTTCCACTGTGCTCTCAGGATCCCTGCAGACCCGCAAAAGTCCAGACTTGGTGAGTGTGTGGGAGAGCTTATGTGCTCTCCTGCATGCCCTGGAACTCCCCAGACCCAGTCCAAGCCTGGAATAAAGGTCTGGGGTGAAACTCTATAGCTTAAGTCCAGCAGAGAGACTAGATACCAAAACCACACAGCTAATCCAGGACCAGAACATCTTGCCAGAGAGACACAACAGGTTTATCTCCCAGGGCTGCAGCACGGAGGAGCTGAGCACAGTCTGAGAATCAAGCAAGGCACAACTGGATGAACTCAAATTTAGGAGTTCTGCAACCGAATTTTAGTAGGTGCTAAGGTTATAAATGCAGCAAAGCTCTACACATAAGGTCAGAGGACAGTGCTATACAAGATGAAAAAGAGAAGGAACAAAATGCAATCTCAGGTTCTGAGCCCACTCCGTACAAGTGCAGATGACATTAGCACAGAGGAAATGTCTGAATCAATAGCATCTGAAGTAAAGAAAAAATAGCAGAAAGGTACAGAGGAACTCAAATCCGAAATAATCTTTGAAATAAAAAAGAAAACTCTGAATTAATAGCATCTGAAGTAAAGTATCAAATGCAGAAACATATAGAGGAAATCAGATCAGCAAATTCTCTGAAGTGAATGAATTAATAATTGATTCTCAAGAAGACACTGTCAAAAATAGAAGATATTAGAAAAGCAATGGATTCCTTGAATGAGCAATAGAGGAAAGAAATAGATCACATGAAGCAGAGTCAAAGAGATATAGAGGAACTTAAAATCTTAATCACAAGCTTGCAAAACCATTTAAGTGAAAGTGAAGACAGAGTTTTAGATCTTGAAGATGCTGTCAGAGCTAGTGAAAAGACTGCTTAAAAACAACTAGGAAGCAGGAAAAAATAATACATCATTTGCAAGACAGTGCAAAGATGAACAATGTGAGACTAATAGACATCAATGAGAAAGAAGGATAAAACACAAGTGATATAAAAAGAATATGGGCAGAAGTAGTAACAGAAAACTTCCCAACTATGGGAAAACAATCATTCATTCAGGTAACTGAAGCATACAGAATGCCAAATAACTACAACTCAAGTAAAAATACACCAAGATATATAATAGTCAAACTTCCAGAAATCCAGTACAAGAGCAATATACTGAAATCCACTAGAGAAAAGAAACAGATCACATTTAAAGGAAAACCCATCAGAATAACATAGACTTCTCTTCACAAACCATGGAGGCAAGAAGAGCATGGAGCAGAGTACTTCAGGTTCTCTATAAAACAAATTCCAGCCCAGACTACTATACCCTGCAAAACTCTCAAGTTTGATGGAGAATTGAAATACTACCATGACAAAGAATAACTAAAAAATTTCATGATGACAAAGCCCACACTACACAGACTACTAAAGGATGATCTAGAGGGGAACCAAAAGGACCAGAACTCCATGAATGAGAACAAAAGGAACGCTCTGAATAAGGCAAACAATTATACACAGGAGAAAAAAGAGTATACAATGACAGGTAAATAGCATGTCAATCATAAATCAGTACATCTCAATTATAACCATCAGTGTAAATGGACTCAATTCACTAATTAAGAGAAATAGACTGGCACAGTGGATTAGGAAACAAAATCCAACAATATGTTCTATACAAGAAATACACTTAACTCATAAAGACATTCATAAGCGTAACGTTAAAGGATGGAAAAAAATAGTACACGCCCCAGCACCTCAGAAAAAGCAGGGTAAGCAATCCTGTTCTCAGACAGTCTCAACTTCAAACCAAGAATGGTCAAACAAAATAAAGGCACTACCTACTGGTTAGGGGAAAAATTCAAGAGGAAGTGGTAACACTCATAAGTATGGATGCACCAAATATGGGAGCACACAACTATTTGTCCATTAGACAAATCTGAATGGAAATGAAAAATGTAATACGGAAAACCAAAATGTTAACAGTACATTTTAACACCCCCTTATCCTAAAACGATAGGCAAGCACATAAAAATTAGCAAAGAAGAAGGGGATCTGAACCAGAACATGGAACAAGTGGGGATAATGGACATATACACAGTGTTCCACCCAAGAATAGATGAATACACATTTTTTTCAATTGCACAAGGGTCATTTTCTAAATTAGACCACATAGTAGTCCATACGTCATGCTTAAGTACATGCAAGAAAACTGAAATTATGCCATGCATATTATCTGACCACAGTACAATGAAACTGGAAATAAATGACAAAAGAAACCAGAAAAACTTCATAAATGCATGGAAATTAAACAACACCCTACTCAGCAACCAATGGGTCAACAATTCAATAAAAATTCAAGCACAACTTATTAGAATGTATAGGATGCGATGAAAACAGTTCTCAGAGGGAAATTCATAGCTGTGAATTCGCACATTATGGAGCTGCAGAGATGGCTTAGTGGAGTAAGCACATCCCTGGCAAGCACAAGAGCCTGAGTTCAATCCCTGGTTCCGCAAAAAAACAAAAGCAAAACAAGACAGAAAAAACCCTTCCATATTAGGAAAACACAATAGGAAAAAAGAAAAATGCTAATGTTGCATCACCAACATCTAGAAAAGGAAGAGAAAAACAAACCCAAAGCCCGAAGATGGGACAAAATCATGAGGATTAGAGCAGAAATTAATTCCATTGAGATGAAGAAAACACTACAAAGAATTAACAAATCAAAAAACTAGTTGTTTGAAAGATTAGATAAAACTGATAAGCCCCTAAGTGACCTCATCAAAAAGAGTAAATAAACAATTCAAATATAACCAATAAGAAATGAAAAGGGTGTAATTACCACAGACCCAGTGAAAATTCAGAAGACTATCAAAAGCTACTTTGAGCATATTGCTTTCACAGAATTACTGACATGGAAGAAATGTGCAGATTCCTACAAAGGTATAAATTACCAAAACGAAGTTAAGAAGATAAAACAACTCTCAACACCCAATAACAGCCAATGGAATACGAAATGTAATAAAAAAAACCCTACCAACAAGGAAAAGTCCTGATCCTGTTGGATTCAGAGCTGAGTTCTATAAGACATTTAAAGAAAATATAATCCCTATTCTCAAATTCTTCTATGAATTTGAAAAGAAGCAATCGTTCCAAAATTGTTCCTGGAGGCAAATATTATACAGATACCAAAACTAGGGAAAGACATAACTAAAAAATGACAACTACAAGGCCTATCTCACTCATGAACATAGATGTAAAGATCCTTAATAAAATCGTAGCAAATAGAACAGAGCAAATTATGAAGAAGATTATACACCTGGACCAGGAAAGCTTCATGCCAAGGATGCAAGGATTGTTCAATATATGCAAATCTATAAATGTAATACAATATATCAAAAAGCCAAATCCAAAATCCACATGATCATCTCAATCAATGGAGAAAAGGCTTTCGACAAAGTCCAACAATCATTCATGTTCAAAGTCTTACAGAAAATTGGAATAGATGGCCTCTAATTCAATCTGATGAAAGCCATCCGTGACAACCTAAAAGCTAACATAATTGTAAATGGGAAAAAATTGAAATCTTTTATGCTCAGATCTGGTTACAAGACAAGGATATCCTCTATCACCCCTGCTAGTCAATATAGTTCTGGAATCATTAGTTAGAGCCATTAGACAAGAGAAAGAAATAAAAGGAATAAGAATAGGTAAAGAACAAGTTAAATTATCATTATTTGCAGATGACATGATACTTTACTTGGAAGATCCAAAAACACTCCACCAGGAAGGTACTAGAAATAATACACAAATTCAGTAGCATAGCAGGATACAAAGTCAATACCCAAAATTCAATAGCATTTCTCTACACAGACAACAAACACACTGAGAGGGAAATTAGGAAAACAATTCATTTTACAATTGCATCGCAGAGAATGAAATACCTTTGAATTAATCTAGCTAAAGAAGTCATAGGTCTATTCTATGAAAATTATAGTACTCTGAAAAAAGAGATTGTAGAGGATTTCAGAAAATGGAAATATATTCCCTCCTCCTGGATAGGAAGAACCAAAATTGTGAAGATGGCCATACTCCCAAAATTATTGTACAGATTTAATGCAATCGCCATGACAATGTCACAAACATAACTCACAGACCTAGTGAAATCATTCCTAAAATTTATTTGGAACCAGAAAAGACCCAGAATAGCAAAGGCAATCCTGAACAACAGAGACAAGGCAGGAGACAGTACAATTTCTGACTTGAAATTATACTACTCAACTACTGTGATTAAATCAGCATACTATTGGCAACTAAATAGAGCTGAGGATCAATGGAATAGATTAGAAGATGCAGAAGCCACTACAAACACACTCAGCAACCTTATTTTCAAAACGGGGCTAAACACACTTCCTGGAAAAAAGATAGCCTCTTTATCAAATGGTGATGGAAAAACTGGCTCTCTACATACCGAAAAATAAACTTGACCCAGGTATATCACCGTGGACTAAGCTAAAGTCAAAATTGGTTAATGATCTAACATTAAAACAGAAACACTAAATCTGGAAGAGAAACAAGGAGGAACTCTGGAAGACATAATGGTAGGCAAAGATTTCATGAAGTTAAATCACGTCTCACGGGTAATACTTGAAAGGATTAAAAACTGGGACCTCCTCTTACTGAGAAGTTTTTGCACATCAATAGAAATTATCAACAAAGTGAGAAGACAACCCAGAAATTTGGAAAAATTCTTAACTAATAATCACTCAGACAAAGGTCTGCTCTCTAGAATTTATCAAGAACTAAAAACCACTAGTGCCCCAAAATTTAAAGACCTAATCCAGAAATGGGCACCCAAGATGAATACACACATCTCAGAGGACGAAATTAGAGAAGAGAATAAGTATATGAAAAAATGCTCCATATCACTAGCCATCCGTGAAATACAAATTTAAACAACATTGATATACCATCTCACCCCAGAAAACATGGCTATCATAAAGAAATCAACCAACAGCAAATGATGGAGAGGCTGTGGGGGAAAAAGAACCCTTCTCCACTGCTTGTGGAAATGTAGACTGGTGCCACCATTATGGAAATCAATATGGAGGCTTCTCAAAAATTTAGGACTGCAAATCCCATTCGAGCCAGCTCTCCCCCTACTGGAAATTTTTCCAGAGGAACTGAAAATGTCATATCACAGTGATGTATGTGAATCTACGTCGATAGCAGCACAATTTGTGATAGCGAAATTTGGGAAACAACCAAGATGCCCATCATCTGAGTAATGAATGAAAAAGATGTATTTTTATACAATGGAGTATTACTCAGCTATAAAGAATGATAAATTCGAAGCCTTTATATTTAATTGGATGACATTTGAAGATATACTCATAAGTGAAATAAACCAGAGCCACATGTATAAATATCATATAGTCTCCCTAATGTAAGAACTCGAAAGAAGATATAAAAAGAGAAAGATATAACACAATTAAAAGGAAATTGAGAATTTAAGGATTATGAAATGAAGAGAGGGCAAGGAAAAGAGCTAGGAGACATCACAGGGGCAAAGTCATACATTTATATGCACAAGTTGGTTAAAGCAATGATCCTTAGAATCTTCTGCAGGTTTTTGAAACTATCAGTTAATTGGTACGATTCTCATTCTAACTAACTATATACGCTGATACTTGTGAATTAAGCAACTACACTAAAGATAAAAATGTGTAGTACTAGGGCTGTGCTTGCAATGCCTGTCATTCTGGTCTTGTGAATACATGGTGCTTGTCGTTTTATGCCAATTACTGCTATACTTTCTCATAAGCAAATATGTGTTTAAAAAAGGGTAATAAATGAAAACAAAAAACAAGAATAAAATGTCATAGGACTCTCCCGCTATAAAGCTGTATATGGCTAGATTTATTAATTTCTGTGTGAAAATATGTAATCATTTATTCCTTTTTAAAATATGTTTTCTTTTTTTCTTCACATTTTTTAGCGATTTAAATTTTAACATATCAATACTTGATGGTAAACACCTCTTCCATGTTCAGTCCAAGATGTTTGATATTCAGACAGGTAGTGAGGTTAAGCTCAGCTGCCTATGTTATAGGATAATAATATCATTAAGCTTCTCTTCTGGAAGGTTAACAACTTAAGTTTGCAGAACAATAATTAGAGAAAAAGAAGGTCTGCAAGGACAGCCAACATTTTGGCCCTAGCCTTTCAGGGTCAGTGTGGGCTTAGGACAAAGGAGAACCTGTACTGTAACATCATGTAACTCAGTTGTGTCCCAAATTTACTGATCAAGGAGATTATGGGGCCACAGAGGAAAGTGATCAATGATGTAGAGTGTGCCTAAGGAGAGTCACCTGGAGAGAAAACATTTTCTCAGATTTTCACAGAGAGAAAATTGTTCGAGCCATGGCTATGAATTATTCACATGGCTGACACTGAAAATGGATGTACAAACTTGTGGTCCAGGGTTTCAGGGTAAATCCTGAGGGGACTTGATTGACTTTGTCAGATGCAAAATTTGCACTTCTTCTTGTATAGTTCTTTTTTATCTTGGTCTTAATCATCTCGCAGAAAAGCATAAAATGTAAAGCCATTTTAATATGCTGAGCTGTAAAAGGCTCAAGTGAACACCTTGTGACATTTGCAGTCCTATGGATAATCCAATAATGTTTTGGTTTACTGGAATATATTGAATTGCTTTGCTGAATATACACACCTACAATATTTAAAATGCAATGGAAAACCCATCTCTGGCAAAGCTAAACAGAAAAAAAGTGGATACAAATGAAGGACCATTCTGTATCTGCATATACAAAATAGGATAGATATACAGCTATCCTCTCTTAATTCAATGAGAAGAAATATTTGTACTAATAGTGTTTGGATAGGATATCATGTCTGCATCTTGTACTATGAATAACCACTACGAAGACAATAATATGCAATGTACTAATTATTGAAACTGTCCAACTACTCGGTTTTGAAACTGTCTCATTGCTATGTTTTTCTCAATAAAAT
>NW_004524782.1:2663015-2668381 GCF_000260255.1 Octodon degus
AATTTTCATTGAATTGTAGATATTGTTGAATTTCTTGTTTAATTTCATCTGTGACCCATTGGTTGCTGAGTAGGGTGTCATTTAATTTCCATGTTATCCTAGTTGTTTTGAAGAGATCTTTTCTTACTTTTTCACCAGATGCAATGGTGTCTTTAGGGTCTGAAAGTCTATTTTCACTTTCTTTCAAACGGTTTTGCCACCTTGTGATTGAGGTTTTAATTTCCTGTATATCATTGTAAATCTGCTTCATACATTCTATTTCTTTCTTATATTGCATATTCAAGGATTCCATCATTTTTCTATTCTGCTCTATTTTTTATCAATGTCTTCTTTAGAAGTACTTAATACTTCATTCATTATAATTATGATTTCTTTTTTTATTTGAGACATCATTTCTTATCTGACTTCCGCTACACCTTTCTGCAGTTGTTTCTTTACTTCTGATGCTATTATTTCAGAGATTTCTGGTGTGTGATTTCCAATTTTTCTATGCTATTGTCTCCTGCATTTGTTCTGGGTGGGCTCGGGGCCTGAGAATACATTTTCCTCCTTCTCTTTGTCATTTTGCATAGCACTGTCTTCTGACCTTTGGTGTAAAGCTTAGATAGAGTTATTACCTTTGCACCTGGTCCGGTTCTATAAAGTTCAAACTCATCCAGGTGGATGTGGCTTGGGTCTCCTTGCTGTGCTCCAGTTCTTCCTGCCACAGCTCTTGTAGTTGAACCCTCTGTGCTACTCTGGCAAGATGTTCTGCTCTTGGATGAGTTCGATGGGTCTTTTCTTTAGCCTTTTGCAGGGAGTTCTGCTGCAGGTTTTCATGCCAGACCTGTAAACCAGGCCTGGGCTCTGAGTTGAATAAGGATCCCACAGCCCTGGGCAGTCTCACTCACATGCAGGGTCTGGGCTCTGGGTCAAATGAGGATCTGGCAGGTGCTGTGTGGTCTCATTCATATGCTGGGCCTGGGTGGAATGAAGATCCAGCAGGTTCTGGGTAGTCTCGGTAATAAGCCAGGCCTGAGTTCAGTATTGAATGAGGATCCAGCAGACCCCAGCGGTCCTACTCACATGCTGGGTCTGGGTCTAGTCAGGGTCCGGCAGGGCCTCGGGCATTTCATTTACTTGTTGCGCCTGGGCTCTGGGTTGAATGAGGATCCCTCAGGCCCTGGTAAGTCTCACTCATACGCTGGGCCTGGGTCAAATGTGAATATTATTCATGTTATTCATTGGCAATGCAAAGTTTCATACCATGGCATGAACATCAGTTAGTTGGGTTATTTTAAAATTAATGGGCATGTAGATAATTTTAAAATTGGTTCTACTGTGAGCCACACTTAGTGCTAATATATAGAAGGTGTTGGTTTTGTCTCAGCAATGCATTTAGCATTATTAATTGAGTGTACTTATGAAAATGAAATTATTACAGCATAAGGTGACATATTATAAACTTATATAGATGCTACTGAATGGTTCCCCAAAATATTTGTACCTATTTTGTACAAATAAGTTGATGGTTTATCCATATTTGTACTAACTTTGTTATGTCCTCTCATTCAGTTTTGCAGTCTGGCTGGCATATTATGGTACCCCACAGTGGTTTTACCTGAGGTGTTTTTTTTCTTTTCTTTTTTACCTGAGGTGTTTTTTTCTGATTAAGACATACAATAATTTCAGTATATTCATTATCAACTAAATAACTTCTTTTACTGTAAATTAAGATGAAACATTTTTCCAATTTTCATGTCATAAAAATTATTTAAGATGAATACATATTTTAATTGCATTTATTTATTTGTTTGTTTATTTATTTTAGCAGAACAGGGGATTGAACTAAGGCCCCTTCACTTTCTACGCAAGCGTTTATTCCACTGAGCCATCTCCCCCACCCCTTTTAATTGAATTTCTCTTTCTCTGTTCTATGACCTTACACTTTTGTCTCTGTCAGGTACGAATTGTGTATGTTTGTATTTTGAACAAAATTATTCTTGATTTTAACATGATCTAATTTGCCATTTCATCCATATGTTTAAGGTGTTGTGTAACAAATAATTTCATGTCCTTTGATCACAAAAGTAATTTTAACTAAAATGTTTTATATTTATTTTAAATATTTATACCAGAAATCAATTCAGAATTAATCCATGGTATATACAATTTTGGAAATGTTAGAATTTAATTCTTTCCATATTTTCATTTCCCCCTCCAGGTTATCAACAACTCCTGCTTAGGGACAGCTTAATCCAAGATGTGTGCAGATAAATCTCTCCATCTGCTCTTACTTCTTGAAATCTTTCCAATTTCACAAGCACAAGACACCAAAGCAATTTTTGGTGTCAAATCTCTACAATGAATCTTGGTCAAAGAAATAATTGTCACCATACTTTAAATGAAATTTTAGAAGAAAATGAAAAAATAGCTTTAAGGGACATGGCAATGGGAACACTATATTTGTTACAAACTGTGGTTGGAATTCTGGGAAATTTTCCTCTGATTTACCATTATTTTTTCCTTCATCATACAGAAAGCAGATTGAGGTCCATAGACTTGATTCTCAAGCACCTGTACATAGCTAATTCTTTAGTCATTCTTTCAAAGGGACCATCCCAGACAATGGTAGCCTTTGGATTGAAAAATTTATTCAATCAATTTAGTTGCAATATTAACCTGTATGTCCTCAGAGTGGGCAGGGCCATGTCAATTTGTACCATGTGCCTCTTGAGCGTCGTCCAGGCCATCATAATCAGCCCCATGAACTCTCGTTGGAAGACTTTTAAAATAAAAGCTCCAAAGTACATTGGCCTCTCCATGTCACTCTGGTGGTTGCTACAAATGGGGATAAATTTCATTTTTCCTCTGCATTCATTACAAGCATCTGGAAAATCAGGAAGCAGAAACATCACAAGGAAAAGACATCTGGGATTCTGTACTATTGTAAATTATGGGACAACCACAGGCTCAGTCTATATTGGATTAGTACTATCCCCTGAGATTTGTTTCATTGTGCTTACAATGTGGACCAGTGGCTCTATGATTTTTGTCCTGTACAGACATAAACAGAAGGTTAAGCACATTCATAGCACTAATGTTTCCTCCAGATCTCCTGAGTCAAAAGCCACCAAAAGCGTCCTTATCCTGGTGATCAACTTTGTATCATTTTATATCATCTCCTCCATCTTTCACATTTTCATTGCCCTTTCTTATAATCTCAATTGGTGGTTAGTGAATATTTCTGGCCTCATTTCTGTTTGCTTTCCAACTATCAGTCCCTTTCTGTTTCTGAGCCAGGATTCCTCTCTATCCATGTTCTTGTTTAGGTGGCGAAGAAATACAAAAGTCCCTCATACAAGAAATATGTGATTGTATATTTTGTCAGTATTTGTGGTATTTGTCAGTATTTTTGCTCCTTATTTAAGTAAGAGTGGGAACAAAGAAGTGCAAGAAGGGACAACATATCTTTCTTAGTAGGTATTTCATCTGGTTGAATGTTGGGCATTTATAGGAATAACGAAGGTAAGTAAATAAAGCTATTTTGTGGGAGATGCTAAAGTTGTATATTGATCATAAGTGTGAGGGTAGGATGAGGCCTCATTGCCTACAGCAGTCAAACAACTCAATATTGAGAGTAACATTGCTTATGTGCATTGCTGACATTGAGAATTTGTTGGGCTCAAGAAAGTGCCAATCTAGGCAGAAACAGAACATTCAGCAGTTGGAGCCAGAGCAACAGCTGGCACACATAATGGCTGTGCACATGGGTGATGGCTATAGGAATATAGCCCCCTTGAATCTTGGAAAAGGGAATGTAAGCAAGGGAATGCATTCCCAATACTAAGACAATTGAGGCACTGCTATTAGCTCATCCAGTCCCGAGGCTATGTAGTGAAAGTGACAATGAGAAGCAGAGCCTCAATATAAAATGATCTTCAAGTTTTGCTTGCTGTCATCAATGCTGACTATACAGAGAAAAATCAGTTATAGTTCAATGTAGTCAAATAATTTAAATCACTCCAGATTCTTATATCACTCCTTTATTCATTCATTTTTGTAAAAAAAATTAAAATTATATATTGAAAAGAAAATATTGAGCCAAAAATAGAAATAAATTAAAGAAAAAAATTTAATGGCTTTCAAATGCAAGTGTGAATGGTATCTGGTAAGGAAGCAACAAAGGTACTGGATTGCTGACCTTGAGAAATACAAAGAGCCATGCCACCAGAAATAGAGGCTCAAGGAAAAGTACAAAATAGGCTTGGGGATATAGCTCAATGGCATAGCAGCTACTTGGTAAATGCAAAGTCATGAATTCAAATCCCAATACAAGCAAAAGGAAATAGAGTGGTTCTCTCTCCATTACAACTGGGACTAAAAAACGTTTTTATATTTTCCAGTTAAGGTGTTTAATTTAAAAAGCTGTTTCTATCCTTGTAGTGATTGATACACTGTCAATTTGGCTGGATCACCTGGTGGTTCCACACTCTGGGCTGTGAGTGTCCCGCCCAAGAGTAACTCAGCACAAAAAGGGGACAAAACGGGTTGGGAAAGAATTTGGCATTCCATTTCCTCAGAGGAACTTCAGTCTTCACAGTCAGCTTGGACTTTATCTCCTGGCTTCCAGCACAGACTCTCAGCCTCCAGCTTGTATCCTTCAGTGCTCAGTCTCAGATCCTTCAGCCTTCCATTGCAGACCCTTTGGCTGACCGTTACAGACTATTAGAGACTATTAGAGACTATTGGAGACTGTTAGAGATGGAACACTGCAGTGAGCTTCAGAACTTGTGACTGAGTCTTTCAGTCTGTGGTGTGCAGATGCTCTTGGCACACTTTCTCATCTGACTCTGTGGCGTGTACATCTTGTGTCATATCTGTTCCTTGTACTATATCCATTCCTCTAGTAAAATCCTGACTAAATCCTCAAGATGAGATTATCTTTAGGTTAAAAAAATCATATTTCCTAAGGTTTGCAATAATGGAGATGTTTTATTTACTTAGTACAGGGTCCACAGAGTCTCACTACACAGATTGGACTCATAGTGAATCTCTTGTTTCTAGACTCCTAAGTGCTGGAATAACAGGCATTCGCCACTAGGCCAGTCTCAATCACTATCTTAACTCACCCCGGAGGTGGGGTCGGCACAGCATGGGGATTGAACTCCAGTCCCCTGCTCTTGCCTAAGCAAGTGCTTCAGTCCGCTGACCTACCTGGCCAAGCCAATGGGATATTTTATTTTATTTTTCAAAATTTTATTGATAAACAGATAGCAATGAGACAGTTTCAAATCATATCGGAAGTACAGTTTCAACAAATAATACACTGCATATATTCTTCTTAGTGGTTAATTGCTGTACAAGATGCGGATTTGAGATCCTAT
>NW_004524782.1:2668481-2677275 GCF_000260255.1 Octodon degus
CTAATAGTGAAACCCTGAACACCATGTAGACCCTTCCCTAAAAAATAAAATAAAATAAAGATAAATGAAAAGAAACATAGATATAAATTTTTTGCAAAAGGAGAGATGGAGGAAGGAAAAAGGATAAAGCAGGAAATGGCATGAAAAGTGAATTCATATGTGTTACATCCATGTGATAACAATTCATGATAAATGAGGATATTATGTACTGTGGACCAATACTAATAAACATAAAAACTGCAGTGAAGTTTGGAATCAAGTTGCATATACATAACTCTTTGACAGGTCCTTACATAGGAAACCATATCTTTTTCTCTTTACAGCATTCAGGGACAATTAAAGTGTAAGTCTCTCTCACAATTTTAATGATCTCTTTGAGATATTTACCAAAAAATTGTAACTGTCTTTGTTAATGAACAACTAGGGAAAAAGTTCTGATGTCCTTGGGTCCCCGAGCCTCCACTGTCATTTCAGTATAGGTGGAATGATAATTACAATTCACAGAGGAATTGTGAGGTCACATATGCATAGTCCTTTATTTCAGGGTGCAGCCATCTCCCTCACCAGTGCTGGTGGCTGTTACATGCACCAAAATAATCCCCACCTGATGAAGAACTAAAGATGCCAGGTTAGTATTTTGTTTTTCAACCTGATGGGTAGAGTCAGTAAGGAAAGAAATTGTGAAGTGTTTATTTCAGGATCAGATATTCTGAGCTGGAAACAGGTTAAGAACAAATGTAGATAAAGAAATAAATCTTTCATGTGTGCTCAGCTAGAGAGAGAGGTGACAGTCCTAGGATCCATATGTTTAATGGTGTCTTCTAGTGTAATTAAAACTTTATTGTGGATGGAACTTGTGAATTATCACCATGATAGAGAAATAAGGCTTTATGTGCTAATTGTACACTGAAACGTACCTGTTCTTCAGATACCTTTTTCCCCCCATAATTTTATTGAGAAACAAATAGCAATCAGACAGTTTCAAACCAAATTGGTAAGACAGTGTCAATAATTAACACATTGCATACATTCTTACTAGTGGTTAATTGCTGTACAAGATGTGGACATGATATCCTATTTACAAACACTATTAAGACTCAGGACATATGAGAACTTGTACTGTAATGTCATATAACTCAGTAGTGTCCCAAACTTTCTGATCAAGGAGATTATTGGGCCAAAGAGGAAAGTGATTGATGATGGAGAGTGTGCCTAAGGAGAGTCACATGGAGAGAAAATATGCTCCCAGGCTTTCACAGAGAGCACATTGGCCAAGCAACGGCCGTGACTCATTCACATGGCTGACACTGACAAAGAATCTACAATCTGAGGTACAGGATCTCAGGATAAATCCTGAGGGGATTTCACTGACCTTATCAGACCCAAAAGCTACACCGCTTGTTGCATAGGTCCTGCTTTACCTTGGTCTTAACCATCCAGCAGAAAAGTATAAAAACGAAGCATAAGAATTAAAGCCATACTGTTATGTTGAGCTGTAGGGGACTCAGGTCAACAATTTCTGTTCTTCATATACCTTACAGTGAGTTAAAGGATAAATGCATAGCCCATTCTTTCTTCTTTCATTCATTCTTTCCTTCCTTCCTCCTTCCTTCTTCCTTTCTTCCTTTGTTTCTTTTTTCTTTCTCATTATTTCTTTTGATATTTTAAGATAAATTCTTGCTATATAGCTCAGAATGGTCTTGCATTTACTATGAAGCTCTGGCTGGCCTCAAACTCAGATCGATCATCCTGCCTCAGCTTCTTGAGTGCTGATATATATATATATCATCCCTTCCTGCTATGAGAAAGGGTACAATGCAATTATAACAACTGCCTATATCTATGTGGAAAACAGGCATATGAAACTATTTCTTGAGTCAAAATCTGTGTTAAATAGCTGCAGCTCTCTATATTTGATGCAAATAGTGGAAAAAACAGTTGTAATTCACTGGAAACACTCTCATCTGTTGATTTAAGGGATACTATTTTTCTTAAAGTTTAGGGAAGCGTTATTTGAACAAAAGCAATTTTAATATTTTCTGTTATAGACTATAGCTGCCAAAGTTGAATATACCTTTTATTATTTTTCTGATTTAAAAGTTCTCTCTGTCTTTCTTTGTCTCTGTATGTCTCTCCCTCATCTTCTACAAATGTCTTTCACTGACGTATGAGGACTTCCAGTGATGTCTGTTTTACCAACATTTTAAAATATGCAGTAGAGTCTAATTAAGTAATGTCATAAGGATGATCTCTAGAATTTATTCATCATACTTCTCTGGAACATTATGCTTGTTGAGTAGTAATCACTTCTTCTACCCTACATCAAAGAATGGTAACAACCATTGCACTATGTGTTTCTAAATATTCTGTGTAATGTAAATTAAACATATAAGTCAGATTATGCATATTTGGTTTTTTATTGCATTTTTCACTCAAAATAATGTCCTTAAATTTAACCCACTGGAGAATTTATTTTATAGGCCAAGTAATATTTTATTCTATTATATAATACATCTTTATTCATTATCCTTCAGTGAAAAAGAATGTTTCTTCCTCATGCTGGTTATTGTCATAGCTCCTAAAATGAATACCGAAGTTCCAACATCACTTGGTAATCCAGATTTCAATCTTTTGCATAGATACCCAAAAGTGAGACTGCGGGGTGAGTTGGCAGTATTCCATTTTTTGTGGACCATCCTTTACTTTTTTCTAAAGTGCCCATTCCTAAGGGTGGTATTTGGCATTCGTACTGTTATACATCTTTGTGACTTTTGTCATCTTTGGTTATTCATCATGCCCTTAATTAAACCTATAGATTTTCTTTGCATTTTCCATATCATTAGTGATACTGAAAATGCTTTCCTATACCTGTTGGTTATCTGTATGTATTTCTTAGAGAATCCTTTTTTCCAACACTTAGCACACTTTTAACTGGCTATTTGTTTTTCATTTCGAGAAGTTTTTTTCTTTTTTTCTATTTGGTTTAGAAGTTCATTTCTTTATGATTCTGCCAACTACAATAGTCAGGATTTCAGTTTTTCCCTATTACATTTTACTTATATCTCTTGTGTTTTCATGAATCTTTTTGCCTTGCTAACAATTTCACTTAACACATGCTTTCAATAATAATCATCAGTGAAGTAATGTTTATCTTATTCTATTATTATTATTATTATTATTATTGTTATTATTTTCTTTGTATTTTAGGGAAAGGTCTACAGCGTGTTCAGTGTCTTAGTACTATGTCAGACTTTTAGTGATCTGCCTGTTTACAGTCGTTCAAGAGCTAGAATTACAGGCACGCACCACCCCGCCCAGTTTCAATTGCCATCTCAACTCGCCCCAGGGGTGGGCCCGGCACTATCTTTTTCTAGTCTAATACACTTTATTAGCGTTTCATATGTCATAATTCAGAAGTACAGTAATAGCACTCAGTAATTTCCTTAAAGGATGCCCTACTATTTTTCTTTCTCTAATGTCAGCAGATGAGCTTTTAAAAGAATAAAATAATTTTCATCAAAAAATTCATTTTATATTGGGAGATGATTTCTTTGGATTAAAGTATAATACATCTATATTCATGAGGGTCTTAAATGTTTTATTAATATTTGTTGTTGAGCTGTAAAGTTAGTATTTAAACAGAAATGGACATTTGTGATATCAAAATTAGTTTAAAATGCCAATGAAGTGAAATGAAAGGACATGATATAAAACAAATTACAGGCTCAGATTATTTGAAAAATTAAAAAAAAAGTTCTGTTGCACAGCTGTTAGCATACTGACTATCCAACTGGCTAACTTCATTTTCAAGTTTCTACTCCATCACTCATTTAGACAGATTCCTTAACCTATTTGTCTCTGAGTCCTCCTCGCATTTCTGGTAAATTGTCTGAGTCAATATATCACACAATTAGAAATATTAAGTAGATTAGTATATGTAGGGCATTATGGCCTCCTTTCATGTTGTATAAATACAACATGAATACTATGTATTCAATGGTAGGTAGGGCACTCTGGTCTTAAGAAGAACATCAGTTACCAAAATTCAGCAGAATGACCTACAAGAATCTGTACTAGGGAATGTATACTCGTCTCAGAGTGTGCTCTGAACCCTGGGGACTTTCTTTTTTTGGGCTATTCTGCCTTCATTTACATAGCTATAAAGATTCTTGAATTTAATGACTTCTCACTGAGTCTATTTTAAAGTGTCTCCAAGATTCAGCTCTCTGCTCAGCATCAGGAAACCTGCCGAATTTCAGCTGAAGGTGTTCATCATGGTTCATGGTTTAGAGGTTCAAACTTTTCCTGTTTTCACAGATTTTTGCATTGTGTGCACTGCCATAACTTGTGTCTTGAGTATCTGAAGATATTGTAGTGAACTCCAAGGACTCCAGAAATATAAAACTTAATATCAATTCTCCCCCAATGACAAATATTAGCCTGTTTTAATCTACTCTGTATTATTTGTATTTAATGTGCTCTATATTATTTGTATTTTTATAGGTGATGTGTGTTTGTCATCTTGGGGAATGAGTACATTTACATATTACACCTTGGTCATTTTACTTACTATTTCTTCACTGGTCCTTCTCTCGACTTATTTCCTCAGATCTTATTCCTATCATTTTTTGTTATATTTGTGTTTTCCAAATGGAGCAGCATAAACATATCAAATAAAAAAAGATTCAGAGTATGATTGTTCAGTATCCCATCACAAAATCAGAGTCAAGACACACACCACTGGGGCTGGAGAGATAGTTTGGGGGTATATGCACCTGCCTGGCAAGCACAAGGACTCAGCTCTGATCTCCAGTACCACATGCCATGCAGACCCAGAACCCTGGGTGGGCCATGCCAGCCACTGAAACCGGGTGTGGTGGTCCATGCCTGTAATCCCAGCACTGAAGACATGAGATAAGAGTCCAAATTGGATAGCGAGACCCTGTACAAAAAAGACACATACCTTTAACAAGCCAAAAGCAAAAAAGCAATAGCAACACAAAAGTTATGCATTATTGCCATTCTTCTGAAAAATGTCTTGTTCAATATTGTGCTTGTGCTGGTGTCCACACAAGCAAATGTTACCCTGCACAGACACATGTTGAAGGACACACATATTCCTAGAACTAACACTTCTTCCAGATAACTACTCTGACTATTAGTGACAAGCATGTGCAAAGAATGAAAGAGCTACTTCTGATTTTGTGGGCACAGGTCAGTAGAATTTCATAAATTGAACCCAGTTCTTTGTAATGGGTAGACAAAGAAACACATGTATTATGGTGATTTGTGCAATTTTCCTGTCTCTTTAGGTAACAAGCCCAGAGATTAGTTTTCCTGCAATATATTTGATGAGTAGACCAACACCATATAGGTTTACATCATCTCTCACATCCGAGCTATTACATTACTAATATCTGCTTCATGATTTATACAAATGGACTCATTGAAAATTTTCATATTTGTTATTTGTATGCCCTTCTTGAGATTCTCAGACACTTCTTCTTAATTATTGGATATTATTCATTTTTTCATTAACCATTGAAAATGAATAATTGCATAACATATTAAAATTGTAGACAAATATAGAAATATGAAAGATATAAGATGTAGATAGAATGGATTTTAAAGAAATATTTCTGAAATGAATACATAGCATAAGATTAATAATAGATTGCACATTATAAATAAATTATTTAAAAACTTAAATGAATATTGTAATAAAAATTGTCCAAAATAAAAATGAAGAAAGAATTTACAGATCAGTCATATAATAGTTCCTTGTGTGCCAAAATCAAGAAACATATTTATATAATTAGAATTCTCAAAGTGTAAAGGGGTAGGCAATAAATATTTAAAGATTTAAAATTTCTGAACTTAGTTGAACATACAACCCCACATTTTCAAGAAAAACGAACATTTTGCACAAGAAATTTGAATAAAATCATACCAAGATACACAAAAACAAAATTGTCCAAAACATTGTAAAAATCATTAAACCATAAACATAAAAATACTAGCTATGGAAGAACAAAATTAAATAGTATCTTATTCCACATTAGAAAGAATAAGAGACCATATGTGTAAGAAACTAGACTAATTAATTTAAAGGACCAAAAAGAAAAAAAAATCTGTCTGTTTTAATGTTTATACTTAGCAAACATAATTTTGAAAAATAAAAGTAAATTATTTTCTAGTTATACAAACCTGGAATATTCTAATACCTCCATACGTAGCATATAGGAAATAACAAAGAGCATAATTCAGAAGGCAAGAGAAATTGCTGCATGGTTCTAGATAAAGAATAAAGAGCTCTCAAAATGTTAGTTATGCAGAACTACATAAAATATATTAGATGAATGCATTCAAATGGTCATTGAAGATTTCTACCAAACAGTATCAGTCTTATGTCGGGTTATACATATATTTTTTCATATGTGTGTGTGTGTGTGTGTGTGTGTGTGTGTGTGTGTGTATAAAAGATAAGGAAGAAGTAATATAAAGTCAATGGAAAATGGAAATATACTTTTTAAAGTTTCTAATACTAGAAAACATACCATGTCTTTTAAGTAGATTATAAGTCAATAATACAGTATAATCATGAAACAAAAATTAAGATTAAACAATATACAGAAAATTAAATATTTATTAATTGAAAATAAATATTTCAAAACAATTGATCTAAGAAAAAGTATTCCGATAGTAAAGAATTACTAAGTATAAAACATAAGATAAATACTGGAATGACAAATAAATGACCAGAACTTCTAACAGTTTGGGAATAGGCTATCACACAAAGTTCTAGTGTGTCGGGGACATGGATAATGCCCGTAACACTTACTAGTGTCCAGGTGTCACTTGTGGGGCTGAGCTACTGCTACTTCCTTGATAGTCACCCTTGAGACCCAGAAAGAATCATGACCCATAGGGTGCAGGAGAAGTCCATTTGTAGAGTATGCTGATGGAAACATCTTGCTCCTGTATACAAAAGAATAACTGAATGACTGCTTTTGTATACCTCTATTTCTCCTGTGTTTAATTGTTTGCCCTATTTGGTGGGTTCTTTCCATTCTCATTCATGGAGTTGAGATCATTTTGCTCCCTCTCTATTTAGTTACCTTTGTAGGCTTGGCTTTGTCATCATTAAATTCTTTAGTTTTTTTTTTTTTTTTTTTTTTTTTTTTTTTCGGAACTGGAGATTGAACTCAGGCCCTTGTGCTTCCCTGGGAAGCACTTATTCCAATGAGCCATCTCCCCAACTCCCTTTAGTTATTCTTTGTCATGGAAGTATTTCCCTTCTCCATTATACTTGAAAGAGAGTTTTGCAGGGTATGTGAGTCTGGGTTGGAATTTGTTTTCTTGCAAGACTTGTAGTACTTTGCTCCATGCTCTTCTTGATTGGATGGTTTGTGAAGAGAAAGTTATTCTGATGAGTTGTCCTTTAAATGTGATCTGTTTCTTTTCTTTAGGGTCTTTTAGTATACTATTCCTGTGCTGAATTTCTGGGATCTTGATTATTATATGTCTGAGTGTGGTTTTAATTGGGTTGATGTCATTTGGTGCTCTATATGCTTCGGTTAACTGAACTTCAGATTATTGTCCCATATTTGGAAAGTGTTCTGCTATTATTTCCATCCATATTCTTTTTTTTTTTTTTTTGAGTTCCTAGGGATTGAACTCTGGACCTTGCTCTTGCCAGGCAAGTGCTTATTCCTTATTTCTTTTATATCATTTGTATTGACTTCTTCTTTCTTATTGATGCCTGTTAGTCTTATGTTGTTCATCTTTTCATTGTCTTACAGATGTTTATTTTTTACTGCATCCTAGATGTTTTTTTTCTTTTTTTTGTTATAAATCTTCATTTTTGGAAATAGGATGTTAGACCATATATTACTAGGATTTTCTCCAAATGAAAGTGTTACAAGCCACTAAGTAACTCTCTGGTGGTCCCGACTTAATCCATCGGCTATCTGCGCCATCCTACAGTCTGAAGCGTAGCTTCGGGTCTCTGAAGGGGCGCTGGGACCCTCCTGTGCCGCGGATCCTGGCATTGCAGCTCCTGGGAAGGCTTAGAGGGCAATGATCCCCGAGTGCCCCACGCTCTCCCCGAGTGGGTAGACTGCCTCTAGGCACGCAGGCCGCATCGCCGGCGGGAAACGGCGCTCCTAGCAGCCCTGCCTCAGTCCACGCAGCCTGGACCTCCCTTTAGCGGCTAAGCCATAATGGTGCGCATGAAAGTCCTGGCTGATGCTCTCCAGAGCATCCACAATGCCAAAAAGAGAGGCAAACGCCAGGTCCTCATGAGGCCGTGCTGCAGAGTCACTGTCCGGTTTCTAACTGTGATGACGAAGCATGGTTACACTGGCGAATTTGAAATCATTGATGATCACAGGGCTGGAAAAATGGTTGTGGATCTTACAGGCGGGTTAAACAAGTGTGGAGTGATCAGCCCCAGGTTTGATGTGCAGCTGAGAGACCTGGAAAAATGGCAGAATAACCTGCTCCCGTCCCGTCAGCTTGGTTTCGTTGTACTGACAACCTCAGTTGGCATCACGCACATGAAGAAGCGCAACGAAAACACGCAGGAGGAAAACTCCAGGGAACCTTTCTCATTCACAACCTTGAAGCAGGACAGTCCCACAATATTCCTTTTCCTGTCGCTTGCTTTCCTTCACCACCGCCTTCTTCTTGAATATCCATCTACACGAGAGACATTTTAGCAGTAAATGGCATGTCATGACAAGCCGCCCATATTCAGAATACCACAATGACAGGCACTCCCATCATGAAACAA
>NW_004524782.1:2697779-2698233 GCF_000260255.1 Octodon degus
AACACTCTGTATATGTCCACCAAGTCCATTTGATTCAAACTCTGGTTCAGTTCTGTTATTTCTTTGCTAAGTTTTTGTCTGGTTGACCTATCTTTTGGAAATAAGGGTGTGTTAAGGTCTCCTGTTAAAATTGTGGTATTGGATATTATATTTTTCATGTCCATCAAGATTTGCTTTATATAGTTGAGTGCTCTCGTGTTTGGTGCATACATATTTATGAGTGTTACCTCTTCCTCTTGAATTTTTCCCCTAACCAGTATATAGTGGCCTTCTTTTTTTCGCTTGATCATTGTTTGTTTGAAGTTGAGACTGTCTGAGAACAGAATTGCTACCCCTGCTTTTTTCTGCGGTTCTGGGGCATATGGTAATATGTTTCAGCCTATGAATGTCTTTATGAGTTAAATGTGTTTCTCCTATACACCATATTGTTAGATTTTGTTTCCTAATCCACTGT
>NW_004524782.1:2699661-2720064 GCF_000260255.1 Octodon degus
CCTCTGCACTTGTTACAGGTGAGCTTGGGTTCTGAGGTTGCATTTTGTTCCTTCTCGTGATTTTGTGTAGCACTGTCTTCTGACCTTTTTTGTAGATCTTTGCTGTATTTATAACCTTCGCATGCTCTGAAGTTCAGGTGTAGCTTTACAAAGTTTGGACTTATCCAGCTGCGTCTGATTTGGGTCTGGCTGCTGTGCTCAGCTCCTTCCTTCTACTGCCCTTGAGAGTGAACCTGTTGTGTCCCTGTGGCAAGATGTCCTGCTCCTGGACTAGTTGATTGGATCTATCCTCTACACACTCTGCAGGGATTGCAGCTGCAGTATTACACCCCAGGTTGTATGCCAGGCCTGAGCTGTGCCTGGATGTGGTAAGGTGAAGTAGGGGGAAGAGGAAGCTCTCCCACACACTCAGCGGACCTAGGGTAGGACTGCGTCTGGGGGTTCCTGGACGAGGCAGAAATTCTTACTGGGCAGGCGGGGTGGTGAATGTACTGCGGAGTGGTGGGGGGTGGCCCAAGGGGGTGGGAGAGGGTCCGGTCCACGCTGTGCCTGGGCTGGGACTGGTCCCACAGGCGCAGGGTAGCAGGAAGCTCTCCTCACACTCACTGGAGCTGGGCTAGGACTGGGTCTGGGGGTTCCCGGAACTCGGCAGAAATTACTACTCAGCGGGAGGTGTGAGGGAGGTACTGTGGAGTGATGGGGGCGGCCGGAGGGTGTGGGAGAGAGTCCGGCCCACTCTGTGCCTGGGGTGGGACTGGTCCCTCCAGCGCAGGGTAGGAGGAAGCTCTCCGCACACTCACCGGACCTGGGCTTGTACTGGGTCTTGGGGTTCCCGGATCTCAGCAGAAATTCCTATTCGGCGGGCGGGGTGGGGGAGGTACTCCCAATGGGATATTTTAAAAGATTACTCAAGGCTCTCATGATTCCTAATAAGGTTGATTGCTTGTTTTACAGTCCTTGAAAAATACCTGTTCCATCTTAAGCCTAAATTAAAATTGGTATCAAAAGCTTTAGGATTGTAGAAACAGACATATGGTGTGTAGTGCAACCTAAGAGCCGAGGGGTTTAAGTGGTTATTTGATATTGACATCCCATATAAAAAATGGCAGGCCTAGTGATGGCCTCCAAACGGGTAAAAAATATCAAAACTTCTTCATATGTGAGCCAATTTATCAATTGAAAAATATTGTGTTCAGATCAACCTTTCATGGTTTTCAGACTATTTGGTAATAACAATTGGCATGAAGATTTTGTTTTGTTTTCTCTGGTGTTCTTAATTGTCATCTTTTATATAAGTTAAATTATTTTTTTTTTCATACATGGGCCATGTTAGGTTAAGGGAGGCAATGTATGCCTTACTCTTGTAAAATAAAAGATACAGATTTCTCATTGCACAGTCAAAATTCAATTTCAACCAAAAAGAAAGAAAGAAAGAAAGAAATCATTCCATTCTACTTCACTTGTCAATATATATTAATAAATTTTAAAATTTAAAAAATGTGAAGCTACAATAATAGAAAACAGGTAAAGCAACAAAAATCTAGCCTGGGGTAGAGAATATGCTTGTGTTTTTTTTCAGAAAATTATGCAAAATTTATTTGGGTACTAGAGTTTGCTATCAGGCTGTACCACAAAGGCAGATCTCAAGAAGTTAACAGTGATGAGGTTAGAATCAAACTGGGGCTTTTGTATCTGATAAGGTCAGCCAAGTCCCCTCAGGATTTATCTAGAAACCCTGTACCGCCCACTGTAGATCCTTTCTCAGTATCAGTCATGTGGATGAGTCACGGCAATTGCTTAACCAATTTGCTCTCCATGAAAGCTTGAGAGAATGTTTTCTCTCCATGTGACTTTCCTTAGGCACACTCTGCATCTTCGATCACATTCCTCTGTGGCCCAATAATCTTGATCAGAAAATTTGGGAAACAGCTGAGTTTCATGTTGTTACAATATAGGTTCTCCTATGTCTTAAGTCTTCATTGAGCTTGAAAGTTTAGGGCCAAAAGGTTGGAAGACCTTGAAGCCCTTCTTTTTCTCTCATTTTCAGTTTTCAAGCTTAGCTTGTTAATCCTCCAGAAGAGAAGCTTATTATTACCCTACAACATACACAGTTGGGTTTAACCTCACTTTCTGTCTGAATATAAAACATTTTAGGCATAACATGGAATAGATATTTTTCATTTGGTATTGATATGTTAATCACTAAGTCCCCAAAGAATATGAAGAAACAAATAAAATAAATAAAAAATATTTAAAGAAATATGAACAAACAATTACATATTTTTACACTGAAATTTAGAAATCTAATCATGTACAGCATAGTAGCAGGATAGTTCTGTGACTTTTTTTTTGTTGTCTCTATTTTTCGTTTATTACCATTAAAATAATTTACTTGAGAGACAGTATGGCAATAATTGATATGTCTTGACAAGAAATACGTACTTAGAGGAAGAGAATGACAAGCATTCCAAGCATGACACTGCTATTACACAGTGCTACCCTCAGTGCATTTGCTTAGTTCACAGGTATAAGCATATAGAGTTAGTGAGGGTAAGAATCCTACCATTTAACTGTTAGTTTCAAAAAATCTGCTGATGTTTCTCAAGATTATTGCCTTACGCATCTTGTGTGTAGAAATGTATGACAGGGGCTTTGCCCCTGTCATGTTTTTCAGCTTTTCTCCTTGCTCTCTCCTTGCTCAGTCCTCATATTCTTGCTGTCCTTTTAATTGTGTTATATATTTCTATTTGTATTTCTTCTTTGAGTTCTTATGCTAGTGAGACTATACAATATTTATGTATGTGGGTCTGGCTTATTTTACTTGATATATCCTCAAGTGGCACCCACTTAAATATAAATGCTTCAAGTTTATCATTCTTTATAGCAGAGTAGTACTCCATTATATAAAAATACCACACCTTTTTCATCCATTCTTCAGGTGATTGACATCTTGGTTGTTTCCAAGATTTTGCTATCACAAATTGTGCTGCTATAAACATAGGTACTCATATATCACTATGATATGACTTTTCCAGTTCCTGTGGGAAAATTTGAAGTAGGGGGATAGCTGGCTTGAATGGGATTTGCAGTCCTGGTTTTTAAAGGAGTCTCCACACTGATTTCCATAATGGTTGCACCAGTCTACATTCCCACCAGCACTGGGGAAGCGTTCCTTTTTCCCCACAGCCTCTCCAACATTTGTTGTTGGATATTTTTTATGATAGGCATTCTTTCTGGGGTGAGATGGTATCTCAGTGTTGTTTTAATTTTCATTTCACACTTGGCTTGTAATGTGGAGAATTTTTTCATATATTTAATCGCTTCTTTAATTTCTTTCTCTGAGAAGCATGTGTTCATGTTCGATGTTCATTTCTGGATTGGGTTTTTTAATTTGGAACCCTAATGTTTTTTAGTACTTTATAAATTCTAGGGAGCAGACTTTTGTTTGAGTGCTTGTTAGTCAAGATTTTTTCGAAATTTCTGGGTCATCTTTTAATTTTATTGGTAATTTCCTTTGACATGCAAAAACTTCTGAATAAGAGGAGGTACCAGCTCTTAATTCTTTCAACTGTTTCCCGTGCGATTTCATTTTTGTTCATGAAATATTTGCCTACCCCTATGTCTTCAAGAGTTTCTCCTACATTCTCTTTCTGGAGATTTAGTGTTTCTGTTTTAATGTTTAGATCTTTAATCCATTTTGACATTAGCTTAGTGCATGGTGATAGATCTGGGTCAAGTTTCAGTTTTTAGCATTTAGGGAGCCAGTTTTTCCATCACCATTTGTTAAAGGGGCTATCTTTCTTCCAGTAAGCATGTTTGGCCACTTTATTGAAGATCAGATGGCTGAGTGTGTTCATAGAGGCCTTTGTACCTTCTAATCTATTCCATTGATCCTCAGCTCTATTTTGTTGCCAGTACCATGGTGATTCTAACAAAGTAGATTTGTAGTATAATTTCAAGTCAGGAATTGTAATGCCTCCTGCATTGTCTTTGTTGCCCAAGATTGCCTTTGCTATTCTAGGTGTTTTCTGGTTTGAAATAAATTTTAGGAATGATTTCTTTAGATCTGTGAGATATGTTGATGGTAGTTTGATAAGGACTGCATTAAATCTGTACAGCAATTTTGGAACTATGGCCATCTTCACAATGTTTGTTCTTCATATACAGGAGGAGGGAATACATTTCCATTTTTCCGAAATCCTCTCTGATCTTTCTTTTAAGAGTACTGTAATTTTCCATGAAAAGATCTTTGACTTCTTTAGTTAGATGAATTCCAAAGTATTTCATTTTCTGCAGTGCTATTGTAAAAGGCATTGTTTCTCTAATATTCCTGTCAGTGTGTTTGTTAACCCTGTAGAGGAATGATATTGACTTTTTAAACTTTGTATACTTTTCATTAAGTTTGTATCCTGCTATGCTACTGAATTTGTGTGTCACTTCTAGCAGATTGTTGTCGGAGGTTTTTGGGTCTCCCAAGTAAAGTATTATGTCATCTTCAAATAATGATAATCAACTTCTTCTTTACCTATTATTCCTTTTATTTGTGTGTCTTGTCTAATGGCTCTAGCTAATGATTCCAGAACTCTATTGCATAGGAGTCGTGTTAGAGGGCATCCTGCTGTTGCACAAGATCTGAGAGTAAAAGATTTCAGTTTTTCCTCATTTAGAATTATGTTAACCATTGTTTTGTTGTGGATGTCTTTTATCGGATGATGTAGAGGCTTTCTGTTCCAATTTTCTGTAGGATTTGTACTTTAATGGGTGTTGGACATTGTTTTTTTTAACATTTATTTATTGTGTGTGTGTGTGTGTGTGTGTGTGTGTGTGTGTGTGTGTGTGTATGTGTGTGGCCAGCTCAGCCCACCAGGGGGCGTGGCTGGCTGGCATGTGGTGCTGGGGGATCGAACCGCGGTCCCTGTGCTTTGCCGAGCTTGTTCCAAGTAGGTGCTTTAGACCACTGAGCCATCTCTCCAGCCCCGGTGTTGGACATTGTGAAAAGTCTTTTCTGCATCAGCTGAGATGATCATGTGGTTTTTAGATTTGGCTCTATTTATATCGTGTATTACATTATAGATTTGCATATATCGATCCATTTTTACATCCCTGGCATGAATTCTACCTGGTCATGTTGTACAATTATCTTAATGATTTGCTGTATTCCGTTTGCTAAGATTTTATTGAGGATTTTTGCATCTATGTTCATGAAGGAGATTGGCCTCTAGTTCTCTTTTTTAATTGCTTCTTTCCGTGGTTTTGGTATCAGTATAATACTTGCCTCCAACAATGATTTTGGGAGGACAGCTTCTTTTTCAATTTCATTGAATATTTTGAGGAATATTGGGATTATATCTTCCATAAATTTCTTGTAGAATTCAGTTGTGAATCCATCAGGACCTGGACTTTGTCAGTAGGTTTTTATTACATTTCGTATTTCTTTGGCTGTTATTGAATATTGTTATATCTTCTTGATTCAGTGTTTTAATTTGTACCTTTCTAGGAATCTGTCTATTTCTTCTGTGTCTTCTAATGTGTGAGAGTAAAAGTTCTCAAAGTAGCTATTGACAATCTTCAGAATTTCCACTGGGTCTGTGGTAGTTAAACCTTTTTTATTCCTTATTTCTTGTACTTGAATTTTTTTTCCCTCTTTTTGATGAGGTTTTCTTGGGCTTATCAATTTTATTTAATCTTTCAAAAACTCGGATTTTTGATTCGTTAAGTCTCTGAACTGTTTTCTTCATCTCATTTGAGTCAATTTCTGCTCTAATCTTGGTGATTTTTCCCATCTCTTGGCTCTGTATTGATTTCATCTTCCTTTTGTACATGTTGGAGGTGCATCATCATGGTGTTTATTCATTCCCATTCTATTTTCCTGATGTGTGAGTTCAGAGCTAGGAATTTCTGTCTGAGAACTTGTTTCATCACATCCCATAAATTCTGTTAAGTTTTGCTTGAATTTTCCTTGAATTGTAGATGTGATATTTCTTGTTTAATTTCATCTGTAACTCATTGGTTGCTGAGTAGAATGTTGTTTAATTTCCATGTATTTAGGGGGTATTTCGACTTTCTTGTCTCATTTATTTTCACTTTGCACTGTGGTCAGATAATATGCACGGGATGATTTTTGTTTTCTTGCATATACTTAAGCATGACCTATGAACCAGTATGGGGTCTATTTTAGAAAATGAACCATATGAAGCTGAAAAAATGTATATTCAGCTGTGGTCAAGTGGAACACTGTATGTATCCACTAAGTCCATTTTTTCTAAGATCTGGTTCAATTTTGCTAATTTTTTGCTAACTTTTTGTCTGGTTCACCTGTCTTTCTGGGATAAGAGGGTATTAAGGCCTCCTGTTAACATTTTGGTTTTCCGTATTACATTTTTCATATCCATTAAGATGTGTCTAATGGACAAATAATTGTGTGCTCCCGTGTTTGGTGCATACATATTTATGAGTGTTACCTCTTCCTCTTCAGTTTTTCCCCTACCAATATATAGTGGCAGTCTTTATTTCATTTGATCATTCTTGGTTTGAAGTTGAGGCTGTCTGAGAATAGGATACCTACCCCTGCTTTTTTTCTGAGGTTCTGTGGTGTGTAGTATTGAAAGTCCATCCTTTGACTTTCAGTGTATGAATTATTTTGAGTTAAGTGTTTTTCTTGTATGCAGCATATGGCTGGATTGTATTTCCTAATACACTTTGTCACTCTATTTCTTTTAATTGGTGAATTTATTCCCTTTATATTGATGGTTATAATTGAGATATATTGATTTATGATTGACTTGTTGTTTACCTACTGTTGTTTCCTCCTTTTTCTTCTGTGTTTAATTTTTTTCCCCTATTTAGTGGATTCTTTCTGTTCTCGCTCATGGAGTTCTGATCATTTTGGTCCCTCTAGAACATCTTTTAGTAGTTTGTGTAGGGTAGGCTTTGTCATTGTGAAATTCTTGTTTTTCTTTGTCATAGAAGTATTTCATTTCTCCATCAAACTTGAAAGAGAGATTTGTAAGGTATGTTAGTCTGGCCTGGAATTTGTTTTCATAGAGGACTTGAAGTACTCTCTTCCATGGTCTTCTTGCCCTCATGGTTTGTGAAGAGAAATCTGCCATTATTCTGATAGGTTTTCTTTATTTTCTTTTATTTTATTTGTTTATTTTGTGGGAACCAGGGATTGAACTCAGGCCCTTGCACTTTCCAGGGAAACGTTTATTCCATTGAACCATCTCCCCAGCCCCTTCAGTTTTCCTTTAAATGTGATCTTTCTTTTCTCTACCTGCTTTCAGTTTATTGTTCTTGTGCTATATTTCTGGGAGTTTGACTATTATATATCTCAGCATGTTTTTAATAGGGTTGAAGTTATTTGGAGTTCTGTATGCTTCGGTTTGCTGAATGTCAGATTGCTTCCTCACATTTGGGACGTTTTCTGCTATTCCTTCTGCCCAAATTCTTTTCATATCATTTGTATTGACTCCTTCTTTCTCATTGATGCCTATTAGTGCCACATTGTTTATCTTTGCATCGTCTTGCAAGTGATGAATTATTTTTTTCCTGCATCCTAGTTGTTTTGAAGAGATCTTTTTGTACCTTTTCACTAGCTGTGACAGTGTCTTAAAGATCTGAAACTCGGGGCTGGGGAGATGACTCAGTGGAATACACGCTTCCCTGACAAGCACCAGGGCCTGAGTTTAATCCCCGGTTCCACCAAAAAATAAAAAAATAAAAAATCTGAAACTCTATCTTCACTTTCACTCAAATGGTTTTGCAAGCTTGTGATTGAAATTTTAAGTTCCTCTCTATCTCTTTTAGTTCACTTCATGTGATCTATTTCTTTCCTGTATTTCTCATTCAAGGAAACATTCGATTTTCTAATCTCCTATATTTTTTCAGTGTCCTTTTTGAGAAGCAATGATTAAGTCTTTTACTTCAGAGATTATTTCTGATCTGATTTCCTCTATATGTTTCTGCATTTGATTCTTTACTTCAGACGCTATTAATTCAGAGATTTCTTTTCTATACTTCAGAGATTAATTCAGGACTGAGTTCTTTTATACCTTTCTTTTGTTTCTTTACTTCTGATGCTAGTAATTCAGAGATTTCTTTTGTATTTCAGAGATTAATCCTGATCTGAGTTCCTCTATATGTTTTTGCTGTTGTTTCCTTACTTCAGACACAATTTGTTCATACCTTTCTGCTGACCTAGTGTACTGTGCCCTTTTTTGGGTGGGCTTGAGGCCTGAGATTGCATTTTGCTCCTTCTCTTTGTCATTTCATATAGCGCTCACCTCTGATATTTGGTGTAGAGCTTTGGTGCACTTATAACCTTAACACTTGCAGATCTACTAAGTTTGGGATGCAGATCTACTAAGTTTGTGTTTATCCAGGTGTTTGTACCTGACTTGAGTCTAGCTGTTGTGCTCATCTCCTTTCTGTTGCAGCTCTTGGAAGTGAACCTGTTGTGCCACTGTGGCACAACAGTGAACCAGTTGTGCCCCTCTGTTGTGCCTCTGGCCCAATAGTGTCTGTTGGGAGCACAGAAGCTGTCCCACACACTAGCAGGACCTCGCCTTAGGCTGCATCTGGGGTGATCCCGAGAGTGGAGCAGAAGTTCTCACTCACTCGGTGAGCTTGGAAGTTGGGCTCTGGAGGGGTGAAGGGGTCCCGATTGTGTGGCAAAGAGTCTCAATCACATGGTTGCTTTAGTTCGATCTGGGAGAGCTGGAAGCTCTCCCACACACTTGCTGGGCCTGAGCTTGGGCTTGATCCGGGCTGTCCTGAGTGCATGGCAGAAGTTCTCCCTCACTTGGTGGGCTGAGGGTGGGGGCGTCCAAAGGGTTTCCCAGGGTTCCCTAGGGTTCCACATGTTCAAGTGGAGTGCCTTTTTTGATCCAGAGATGGTCCCTGTGTTTGGTTCCACAGGTTCAAGTGGAGTGCCTGTGTTTGGTCCAGAGATCCCACAGTCTCTCGGGAGCTGGATGCTCTCACTAATTGGTTTTGAAACTGTCTCATTGCTATTTGTTTCTCAGTAAAATAATTAAAAAAGAAACAAAATTATGATATAAAAATTTGAATCTTCTGGAAGAAAGAATAGGAGAAACAAAAACCACAGGTATAATAAAGACTTCTTGAATCGAATACCAGAATACTCAATGTGTTTCTGTCCCTTATCCTGGACGAAGATATTTTCATCATCTTAGAATTCTCCCCTGTATTTATCTGTTGAAGTCTTAGTAATCTCTGCCCATGGCTTGATGAGATTTTTCGGGACAAAGTCAGAAGTTCACATTCCTTCATTTAGAGCTTGAGCTCATTTAACCCTAAAGCCAATTTGAAGATACATAAACATATTTGGTTTTGATTAGTTCAACAATTTATTTTGTGGAAGACAAATTTGATGCAGTTCTCAAAATAAATAAAATCTTTAAGGAAAAAACTAGGCCTTATAACTTGCAGAAAAGTAGTAAAGCCATAAGGAGCAACAAATTAATCTCTCTAAGATTTGAAATCCAGATATTGAACAGGATCCTAAAGCTTAGAAGAAAATAGCAGCAATCAACAAATAGAACTGGATGAATTTAAAAACTTCTTCAAAAAATGTAAACAAGTATAATTGTGAAGATAGCCTTTATAATGGTAAAAGAAATCTTGGCAGTTATTGCCATATAGATCAATATTTAGGATATGTGAAAAAATTTAAAAACATTAGCACCATATAACAGATAATCCAATTATTGAACAGATAAACTGAACAGATTGAAGAAGCACTTCATAAAACTGTAAATGATGAAATACACTTGAAGTCTTGAAGCCACTTTATCCACTATATAAATGCAAATAAAATTAAATTAAGATTTC
The DNA here is from genome assembly GCF_000260255.1 of Octodon degus. Classification (NCBI taxonomy): domain Eukaryota; kingdom Metazoa; phylum Chordata; class Mammalia; order Rodentia; family Octodontidae; genus Octodon; species Octodon degus. The sequence goes on from NW_004524782.1 coordinate 2,709,514, forward strand.
ACCTCACTCATATCAGAATATGAGGTATCACATGACTACAAGCCAAGTTGGTAATGCATAAGGCTATGAAGAATCATAAATACTAGTGAAGATACACGGAAACAAGAACTCTTCCACAATGTTAGTGTATATGTTTATTAATAAAGACACTATAAACTCACTATAAAATTTCCTCAAAGAGCCTACATTGAAAGCTACCATTATATCCAGATATACTGTACCTTGTTATATACAGCATATGCCCATGAAGTTTCTGTTCAGAGTTCATAGCCTTAGTTAGTCATGGAGTTTTGCTTAGAAACTAATAATTGTTTGCAGAAACCCTCAAAATTCTATGGAAACCACAAATGTAGCACAGTTAGGTTTTTTGGGTTTTTTTTTGGTTGGAAGTTTGCAAGTAGCCAGTTCAAGAGTACTATTCAATTCTTGCTGCTGCTTGATAGCAGTCCTGTAACCTTCTCAGACAGATGCCCAAACGTTCCTGCATCACAACAGGTTGCTGCATGTAGCTATCTCGAGTGTTTACAGGTTTGTTTTTAGTGTGCTAAGATCCCTAAGACGTCATAAAAATGCTCTTCAACTTAAGGCATTGTGAGTATAGGTTTTTATTCAATTAAATTATGCAACTGTGGGAGACATGGCATATTTAGAGTTTAAATCATAAAAGTGGGCATTTAAAGGCATTTTAATTTTTTTAAAAAATTAACATTTTATCTAAAATTCAATTTTTCAGAATTTTTGGATGCTTGAGGAATGCAACCCCTATGAATTTCAGGAGTTCAGCATACCTCAGGGAATTAAATTAGTATATTATTGATATACCTCTGTACAAGTAATTTATAAGAATTAAGCTATACAAGCAATCTTTGTACATATAAAACTGATGAAAGTTTGAATAAAAGATAATCTATATATACAAAATGGATTACTACTAAGCCATAAAGAAGGATAAAATTTGATTCATTTATGAGTAATTAGATACAGTCTGGGACCATAATGTTAAGTAAAATAAATTATTCTTAAATTCTAAATATCACACAGTTTCTCTTACTTGGGACTCCAAAAATGTAGATAATCATATAAATAAATGAAAGAGTAAAATAAAAGATAAATGATAAGAAACAGACATGTCTTTTGTACAAGGAGATATGGAGAAAGGCAAGAGTATAGATAGGGAAAATATATGTAAGGAGAATTTATATGTGTTATGCACATGTACATAAGGACATGTGCTTGTAATGGATAAGAACATTATGTACTGTGGGCAGATACTAATAAGTATAATTTGAAAAAGAAAATAATTCAAAAGCAGGGAATCAAGTTAGATATACATAATTCTCTGCCAGTTTCTCATGTAAGAGACACCAATATTTTTTGCTCTTTCCTGCCTTCAGGGATTAAGAATGTACGTCTGTCTAATAACTTTAATAGTTTCTTTGGAGACTTTTACAAGAAAGTTGTGACTATGTTTGTTAATGAGCAACGAAGACAGGAGTTATGATGTCTTTGGTTTTCCGTGTTTCTACTGTCATTTTCCATACAGGTCAAATGATAATTACAAATCACAGAGGAGGGGAGGTTACAGATTGATAAACCTTTATCTCAGGGTCTAGCTGCATCCCTTACCCGCACTGTTGGTTGTCATCAGCATCACAATGTACCCAACCATTTGAACAGTGAAGATGACAGGTGAGCATTTTATATTTCAGCCTGATTGGTAGAGTCAATAAGGAAAGAAAATATGAATTATTGCTCATGTGAAGATAAAATATTCTGTGGTGGAAACAGGTGATGAACAAACATGAACAAAGACAGAAACACATCCTTAACTGGGTGCTCAGCTAGAGGGGGAGGTGACAGTCCTAGAATCCACACCTCTTTGTGGTACTTTTTAGTGTAATTAAAACTTGTGGATGGACATTTGTAGCTTATCGCTATGACAAAGAAATAACATTTTATGTGCCTAAGAATTGTAGTATTGAGACATACGTGTTCTTCTTATTACCTACAATGAATTTAACTGTAAATCCATAGCCCATCTTGCCTTTGCCTTTGATGTTCTTTCTTTCTTTCTTTCTTTCTTTCTTTCTTTCTTTCTTTCTTTCTTTCTTTTTCTTTTTTTCTTTTTTTCTCTCTTTCTTTCTTTCTTTCTTCTTTTTTCCTTCCTTTCTTCCTTATCTTTTTTTCTCTCTCTTTCATTCTCATTCCCTCCTTCCCTCTCTCCCTCCCTTACTTCCTTTTATCTCTTTTTGTAATTTCAGGTCTCACTATTCAGTTCAGGATAAAGCCAGGGGGCAGCTGTGCATCCCCACGCCCAGATCCACCGCATAATTTTCAATATGTATGTCATCCCTTCTTGCTATGAGAAAGAGTATAATACGGTGATAGAGACTGCTTCTCTATTTGCAGAAAACAGGTATATGAAATTATTTCTGGAATAAAAATGCATTTTATTAGAATAAAATGTGGAATAAAAGTGTGTTATATAGCTCTTTATATTTGATGTGCATATCATTTGGCAAGCCAGATTTCAGTCTTTTGCACAAACACCCAAATGTGGTTACTGGGCCACTTGGCAGTATTCTCCGTGTTTTGGAATATCCAAAATTTTTTTCCAAACTGTCCATTCCCAAAGGTAGTGTTTGGGATTCCAATGTCTCTACACATTTGTGACTCTTGTTATCTTTGTTTATTGCTAATAGGCATTATGAATCCAATAATTTTGCTTTGCATTTTCCATACACTATTACAACAGAAGTTGACATATTATAAACATATAGATGGTACTGAACAGTTTTCCGAAGTATTTGTTCCTATTTTACGCCAACACTTTCATTGTTTATCCATATTATTGCCTACTTTGTTATTTTTCATTTAATTTTAGCATTCTAGATGGCATATGGTCGTATTGCTTGCTTAATTTCCTTGAGTTTATCTGATTAATGAGGACATACAGCACAGTACACTCATTATCGGATAGCGTCTATTTCCTAAAAATCAACCTGTAATACTATTCCAACTTTTATACTCTTGCATAATTTGTAACAATTCTCTAAGATAAGCACATGAATTTCTATGTCTATTTACTCCTATTCTAGCTCCTTATTTTCATGTCTCTGTCATTGTTTCCATTATACATAACTGAAAATGAATGCTTTCATTTTCATGAAAATAATCCTTCATTCTAACATAGTTTCTCCTTTGACCCATATGAGTAATGTGTTTTATAGGAAATAACTTTATTTCCTTAGATAACACAAATAATTCTTGTTAAAATGCTTTATGTATTTACCTTAAATACATAAATGCACTAGAAATGCATTCATAATTCATCTATGTTATATATGATTTTGGTCATCGTTGAAGTTCCTTTCTAGTGTGATAAGATAAGCTTTAGGTTGTACTGAAAAATGTTAGAATTTCGTTGTTTCCAAGTTCTTCCTCTCACCAGGTTAACAATGACTCCCGCTTAGTGATGGCTTAATTCACAAAATATGCAGAAAATTCTCTCCATTTCCTCTTCTGAAAAGCTTTACAATTCCACAATTGTACAGCCCCAAAGTAGTTCTTGGAGTCAAATCTCTACAATGAATCCTGCTCAAAGAAATGATTGCCGCCATACTTTAGAAGAAATTTTAGAGGGAAATGAAAAAATAGCCTGGAGAGATTTGGCAATCGGAATAATATTTTTGATACAAACTGTGGTTGGACTTCTGGGAAACTTTTCTCTGCTTTATCATTTTTTTCTTCACCATATGCAAAGCAGACTGAGGTCCATAGATTTGATTCTTGAGCACCTGTTTATAGCTAATTCTTTAGTCATTCTTTCAAAAGGACCCTCCCAGGTAATGGCAGCCTTTGGGCTGAAACATTTAATCAGTGAATTTATTTGCAAGCTTAACTTGAATCTCCTCAGAGTGGGCAGGGCTATGTCAATTTGTATCACGTGCCTCTTGAGTGTCTTCCAGACTATCGTAATCAGCCCCATGAACTCTTGTTGGAAGAATCTTAAAATAAAAGTTCCAAAGTATATTGGCTTCTGCATGTGCCTCTGCTGGTTGCTACACATGGGAATAAATTTCATTTTTCCTCTGTGTGCATTGCATATATCTGGAAAATCAGAAAGCAGAAACATAACAAGAATAAGACACTTGGGGTTCTGCACTGTTGTAGATTATGGGGAAACTATGCACTCAGTGTATGTTGCATTAGTAGTATCCCCTGAGGTATCCTTCATTGTGATCACAGTATGGACCAGTGGCTCTATGATTTTTATGATGCACAGACATAAAAAGCAGGTTAAGCACATTCATAGCACTCATGTCTCCTCCAGATCCTCTGTGTCAAGAGCCATCAAAAGCATTTTTCTTCTGGTGAGCACCTTTGTATCATTTTACTTCATCTCCTCCATGCTTCACATTTATAGGGCTGTTTTTATTAATTTCAATTGGTGGTTCATGAATATTTCCGGCCTCATTTCTGTGTGTTTTCCAACTATCAGTCCCTTTCTGGTCATGAGCCAAGATTCCTCTATATTCATGTTCTGGTCTGACTGGGTAAGAAATGCAAAAAGCCTTCTTGTCAAAAATATATAATTGTATATTTTGTCGGCACTTTTGTTTCTCACTCCTCATTTCATTTTGAGAGTCAACATAGCATGTAAGAAGAGACGAGATACCTTTCTTTAGAAGACTAACTGGCATTTCAGCTGGTGGAATGTGGAGCTTCCATGGGAATAATGTATCTGAATAAAGCAGATTGGCCAAATTCTGATGCACATGGTCTTGCTCAAAAGCATATGAATAGTGTTTACTGAAGCAAATTAAATGGATTTACTCCTAACTTTTGTGTCAACTGATAAAAATATTTACTATGTTACTTGCTCTAGGAAACAAGCTAAATGTGAGTATAATGAAGAATTGGGTGGCAGACACAGGTCTAAATAGGACTTCCTTTTTGCTGAGTTAACACACCTATAATATTCAAATAACAGAACTAAACAAAAAAAAAACAGGATACAGAACAATGTCCATTTTGTATCTGTGTATTCAAAATGGTTAGAATAGATATATAGTTACATTCTCTTAATGAATAAAGGGATTTGTTCTAATAGTGTTTGTAAATAGGATATCATGTCCGCATCTTGTACAGCAATTAACCACCGAAGAATGTATGCAATGTGTTAATTACTGAAACTGTCCTACCAATTTGGTTTGAAACTGTCTCATTGCTATTTGTTTCTCAATAAAATTATGGGAAAAATAAATAAATAAATAAATAGGACTTCCTGTGCATGTTCTGTGCATTTTTGGCAGATCCTTATTCTGTCAATTGTCTTTGCTTTGTTGTTTATGCCAATGAAGAACCTTGCATGAAATGTGTAATATCAATGTCTAGCATGGATAATGGATTTGCTTACTGGGTAGGAAGAAATGACACTGGCCACAAAGCACCAATTACAAGGTAAAGGAAGTTTGGAGATCTATGGAAAATAATATTGCTAAGTACTGTGTAGATCCTAAAACTACTTTAATAGAATTAGTGTGAGTGATACGTATTCTTTATTGAATGGAGAGATTGTAGGGAGTGGTTGAATCTGCAAATTGATTACAAGTCCCGAGGTGAGACAAGGTAGGTTATAAAACAAAGAGCCCTTGAGGAGAGACATGAAAACAAGTTGTTCCAGCTCTGAGAGTGTAAAGTGCTCAGGCTTGCATACCATGCTCTTAGGCAGAATGGTTGAAATGAACATCAACCTCCTTAAATCACACTATGCTGGTTTCTACTCATCCAGAGATAGCACCCCACATGACCTCAGCTTTCTGTCTCCCTATCTTTATTTTTCCATCTTCTCACCATTTTTTTCTTGAGAAAGTTGAGAAATGTTCAGGATTCAGCATATGGCTCCTGAACACAGACATAGATAAGAAGAAGTAGTGGGTGGGAACCAGTTCCATTGTGTGTTCAAAAGAGGGAGAAGTGCATCAATTGATTAAAATTTAATTAAAATTTTAATCAATTGATGCATCAATTTTAATCACAGGTTTATTGACATGGACAACATCAGGCATAAAACTTAGGGCAAAGAGTAAAATATGTTCACCAGGGCCACAGAGATAATAAGCTTAAGAAAATCAAAAGGAAGAGAGGCGCATTGGTAGTATGAGGGGCTAAACATGGGCAAAACAGATTGTCAAGCACCACAAATCTATATGGAATTGTTTGTTTTATTTTTATTTTTATTTTATTTTATTTTATTTTATTTTATTTTATTTTACTTTACTTTATTTGCAGAACCGGATTGATCTCAAGCCCTTGTGCTTGCCAGGCAAATATTTATCCTACTGAGCTAGTTTCCCAACCCCTGTTTATTGTATTCTTGACTCCTGTATGTTTTTTTTTTATATTTGTGGATTTGCATTAGGGATTGATTCAACGGTTGCATGGCTATTGGTACAACTACAAAAGCTTGGTCTGGAACCATTATTCTATGAACAAGATCTAATTGGAAAAAAGATGATAGAAGATCAGCCGCCCAATAGAGCTTAAACTCTTTGACTGTGTTTAATTACGTAGGAAACTGCCGGGGGTGGTGTCAAAAGGATCCTTCCTCATTGGTGGAATATTTCATGGCAAATTCTAATTTATAAAGCATAATGACTTTAGCTGAACCACAAGCAGAGAGTTCTTCCTTTTCAGTTCAGAGAAGGTTTGCTGCACCACAGGGTGTAACATTCTCTTCCCCAGGACTGGAGCTGCTTTCTCTCCCTCTCTTGAAAATAATTTTAAAGAAACCAGTCAGACAGGGGAGCCCATGAAGAGTTTTCAAAATGTCTACGCTGTTAATCAACTTCTTGCCCCAATAATTGAGAACAAGTTATACATCTTCATAAAGATGTACCCTTTAAGACACCAAAAGAATTACAATAAGCTCCCAATACCTGTGGCCCCTTTTACTCTAGGTTTAATAGAAACTCTACAGCAAGTTTGTGGCCTCAAATAATTGGAAAGAAATAGCTAAACCATGTTTAAATCCAGGGGATTATTTGTTGTGGAAAGGATTATTTTGAATTGTGCACAAATCAGGCCACACACAATGCTTCTCATTGCCATTACAAAGGACATTTTAAATGGAGAGTGCCTTTGATGTCACACATAATCAACTCACCTTTGAATTCCATGTATATGAGCAGGTTAAGTAGATAGCATGAGGACTTGAGGGAGCTATCTTGGAAGGGTCAGGTGTTCCTTAGTTTGTCTTCCATTTAGGAGGATCATTATGAACCTTTTTAAGATTTTATTTCATGCTTGTGACAGGTTATTGGGAGGATTATAAGTGATTCAGAGGCTAGCAAGTTAATAGTTCAACAGTTGGCCTTTGAAAGTGTAAATAAATGGAGTAAAGAGGTTCAGAGAGCCCAAAAAATGGACTACACTGGCTGAGATTATAAGATTGATGCAGACATTAGCTCGTCATATGTGCAGGGGCCTGCCTCAGGTTATTCGCCCACAGCCTGCAGAAGGAGAAGGAACAGGGTTACTCAAACTTTGGAAGCAGGATACATTTTTTCCTAAACTCGCCCTGTTGCCCCTGTGAGGCAACACAGTCATTATCTGGTGTCTGTACAAGGTGTAGATGAGGCTATCATTGGGCAAATGTGTGTATGTTTAAAACTGATGTGAAAGGCTGATCCTGTTTTGAAAATTTCCAGTGGCAGCTGCCCTAGCCACACCAAACTGTGGGGTGCTCTTCCTAATTGCTCCTCAGTTCTACCTTCCATCACCAAACACATTTCTAACATTTGGGGAGTGGCAATGCAGCAGAGGTTCAGATCTCACTTTCTTATCCAGGTTTATACAATCTCCTGAAATGGTACCCCAAGTTACCCCTAGTGGGGTCTATGGACCTTTGCCTTTTGGAACAGTGGGTCTTCTGCTGGGCCACAGCAATCTCGCCTTAAAATGTCTCCAGGTGTTTCTTGGTGTCATCAATGTTGACTATACGGGGAAAATCCAGGTTACGGCTGAATCTATTCAAAAGACTATTGAAATCAAAGCAGACTCTCATATTGTTCAGCTGGTCTTCCCTAAGCGTTTTGGGTCTTCTGATATGTATTGTGTTCAACAGACTAAACAAAATCTTCTCAAGATGGAATTATCAAATGAAAAACATTTAAAGGGCCTTAGACACAGGTGCCGATTTTATAATTATTACCAAATAAAATTGGTCTATGGCATAACCCTTGAATGTGATCCAGGGGTGGGCTGTTTATTTTTTACCCTAGTAGAAGTGCTAAATTGCTAACTTAGAGGAGTGCAGAAGGAAATTCTGGGTATTCTCTACCTTATGTTCCCCATCATGTACCAGTCATTCTATTCTGTCTTGATATATTGCAGGATGTGGGGACATATTTGCTTAGTCCTAATTCTTTGATAACTTATCAGTTGTTGAAACAAGATTTCCGTCCCACTGAAAGACTTGGTAAGATCAATCAAGAAGGAAACAACCTCTTCCAATTATTCCTAAAATGGATCTTTTGGTATAGGCTGCTCATCCTCATACTTTCAGGAGGGACTTGATCTCATGTTTGCCACCTTCGATTGTGTTCAAGATAACTTGAATATCGGAAGACCTTGTTTACGTTGATCAATGGACTTTAACTCAGAAGGAGGTTATTGTAGCTGATACACTCGCTAATGAACAGATGATGGTGGTGCATCTAGAATGCTACAATAGTTCTTGGAATACCCAAATTTTTGTAACAAAAAATCAGGAAAGTGGAAATTACTGTGGAATTTGCAGCATGAAACCAATTGGAGCAATTCAACCAGGTGTGCCCAGTCCCGCAGCTATTCCTTTGCATTTTTCCCTTCATATTGAGTGATTTAAATTTTTTTATCCCTCTCCATATTCAAGATAAAACAATTGCCTTTAATTTGCCCACTATTAATCAACAGGCCTGTATGTGAGATTTTACTTGGTGATATATTTGGCTCAGCCCAGCTCTTAAACTGCCAGATCATGATTTAGACCATCTTTTTCCACATTCTCAAGGGACACCCAGGCCCAACTTCATTAAGTGTACTTACATCAGATGCTAAAACTGCCTTGGATGGAGTTATTCTAAGTCTCTTTAATACTCAACTCTCCTCAGTTGGCCAGTGCTTGTAAATGCTTTGAGTTATTTTCTCAAGTCAATATATGACCACTGGGGTACTTTCACAGTCTCAGTGCCCTCTATAATGGCAAATAGGTCACATGTGTAATTAGAGTGGATGAATGATCTTGGGTGTAAACCATTACACCCTTTTATGTTGTGGGCTGATTGCATCATACTGAAATGGCTGTCATTCACTAACCTGGGAGATAGTTTTCATTTGTATCACATTTTCCAATTTGCCATCTGCTCACATCACGTCCCCTGTTTTGTTGGTCATTTATATTCACGTTCCCTATTTCCAAGGCCTCTTACTGAGGGAAAAGCTGTAGTAGGCATATTTTTAGCTATTGTCACTCTTACTTCCTCAGATGCCATTCAATGTGCTTCTCTCTCTGATGGCATCTTTTATCAAAAGCCTTATTTTCTTATGCAAAGGTTCCATGTAACCTGGAAACAGACTTAAGAAATTGTTAAACAATGTTCTCCATGTGTAAAACATTTCTTCTCATTCACTATAGGGGTTAATTTCCTAGGATTATACCCTATCATCTCTGACAAATGGATGTCACTCATCTTCCTGAGTTTGGATCTTTACACTGGGTCTGAATGTGGACCTTCTCTCAGGATTTATCTTTGATTCTTTCTGAACTGGTGATGTGGCTAAACATGATTTCTAATTGCTCTGGTGCCTTTATTACCCTTGGATACTTATGGACACTTGAGATGGGAAATGTCCCACACTATACAATTGCTGCCTTCCAAATGTTTCAAATGTAAATCTTTTTATATTTCCATTACAACAGGACTTCTTTATAACCCCGAAGGTTAAGGTATTGTACATGCTTACAAAGCACTCCAAATTCAATAACAAAATCAAAAGGGGGAAATCCTTCCCTACAAAATTTACACCACATGATAGACTTCACTTGGCATTATATACTATTAAATTTTTAAATCCTACTAAGGATAAGACTACAGCAGCAGACAGACAATTCAATCAAGCTAGAAGGTTGAAAAGACATTCATATTGTAAAATGGAAGGGACCCAGCCCAGTGCTCATTTGGTTTTGAGGGTATGCTTGTGTCTTTCCATGGGAAGCTGAGTAGCCTATCTGGGTGCCAGTGCATGCTGTCTGGCTGTATCATGGGTTCAGATATTCAGAAGGAGTTGGTTCCACTTTTCACAAAGCTAATACACAGTCCTGTGAAAATGAGGCCTTGGAGATGTCTGTAAATCTGAAAGATAAGGATGAGGCTAGATCTGACAGATTCATGAAACTGAACCAGAATGCCTAGGCAATGGTAGCCAGAAATGAGAAATATAAAGTCTGAGTAGGTGATAGAGTATATAGAGGTAACTAAGCTGAAAGTTGCCAGTATTCTCAAAATA
>NW_004524782.1:2720164-2726255 GCF_000260255.1 Octodon degus
TACATCATCATAGATGGGGTGTACAGCAAACGCGGAAGCAGGAAATGAGCGCCATCTTAGCATGCTCGATGGGAGGGGTAATCTAGCGCAGGCTCCGAGGGCTGCAGCAGGCCTCACCCAGTGGTCTCTAGGGATTTGGTTCTGATGCCGCGATTCGAGGCATGGGCTCTCTACAATGCAAAGTTATAAATGATTCTTTGTACTTCAAAATAGTGTTGAGCCAGTTTTGCATTCATGAAGTCCAGCTTCTCCAATAGGCAATATCTGCTAAGATTAAAGCATAATTAGTGCAGCTATATTTTATCAGGATCTTAAGGACTGTATTAATATTTGACATTGAATTTTATAATCATCAGCTATGTAAAAATGAAAGGGTGTTACAATGAAATGTATTTTAAAATGCCACCAATGTAATATAAAATAAGATGAAATAAAAACCAACTGTAGGTGTGGATAAGTAGAAAACATGGATGATATGTTTTGTCACAGTAGCACAGTAGTTAAAATTCTGCTCCTCAGATTATAATCTACTATCTGCCCTTATGTAGCATATAAATTTAAAAAATATCCTTGTTTTTTGATTAGTAGTATATATTTGTGATATGTAATAGTTATACCATCTTGTGGACTTGGTCCGTTGCATACGCATAGCACAAGTCATGTTATCATTATCTATGACTGAATATTGCTCAAATGTAGGCACTGTCTGTGTCCATTAACCTCTTGGTGGGATATAGGCTGCTTCCATTATGTAGCCATTTTCAATTTTGTTACTATAATCATGCTTGTACTTGTATTGTTGTAATATAATGATTTTCAACACTTTTCAGAAGTTACTCAGAAGTGTGGATTTCAGTTCTCCATCCTAGTTATATGCAAATTCTTTTGTATCTTTTCAGGAAAATTATATCAGTGACTATGTCATAGCATTATGAACGTAAAATAAAATTTCATACGTATGACATTAGGGCATCGAGTCATGTACTGTCAGTACTACTTCAAGGTTATACATGCTACTCTAGGAACCCTCTTAACAAAACACAATGCCCACAAATGCATCACATGGAGAATATTTGAACTCCCCTGACATAATCAGTGTAGTACACATCTCATTTTTTATATCTAGTAGTCTGGGCTAAAAATGAAACTTAGTTACCATCAATATTCCAGCTCTCATCCAGCTTTTCCAATAGAAATGATCTTATGATAGGCTGAATTTGCAATGTAGGGAATTTCTCTCCTCTTATATAGTATTCCTTCCTTTACATAGATGGATACAGTGTGAAGTCCACTGATTTGATTTTCAAGAACCCGATTATAACTAATTCTTGTTCGTTCTGTTTCAGTGTCTTCATAACGCACCTCTACTGAGCACTACAACACTTGTAGATTTTAGGCTGATGGGCTTCATCATGGAGTTTTGGATTACAATTTTCCTCATCTTAACAAAGTTGTCAAGTGTGTTTAGGATCTCAAGCCATTTTGAAAAGCTCCCGGCACTCTTGGTGTGTAGAATTTAAAAGAAATTCTTTCAATTATCGTGGGTTGATCATTTTAATTATTGAACTCTATTGCTTTCATGAATTTTCCTATGTTTAAGATTAGCAGAAAGATCAGCAAATATATGATGAATAAAAAATATTGAACATTATACTACCGGAATCCATGATCAAGTGAAATACTCCATTTACATCACACAGTCTTTGCTTTGGGAAATGACTTACTGTGGATCATCATTTGTCACTGTGCTTCTAAGAGACTCTCCCCATTCATACATAATTGGTAAATCTCACAAATTCTCAGTGCCAACATTTCCCTTAGATATATATTTTACTTCTTATAGTAAAAATAAATGCATAAAGAATTGTAAGGGCATCGCTACTTGTAAGGACACAGCTCAGAATTTTACAAAGATAACACAACTATAGGTAACTGATCAGGAAATGGAATATTATCATTAACTTATGGATTTCTTCTCTCTCCTAGATCCATTAGGCTATGTTACTTTTGACTATATTAATAGGACTGGAATCCATCAATAACAACTTACATCTACTCTCACAATTGTATATATTATATTCATAATGCCTGTTTGGAACTTCATATAAAATAGATTTAGTAAATTATTTCACATTTATCATTTATGTGAACATAATGAGAATTTTGGGATTTTTGTCTTTCTTATTGAATACAATTGATGGTATCAATTATTAATGTTTTATTGAATTTTATTGCATATACATTAATGAGCTTAATATTTAGACTGCTAATGGGCATATGAGTAGTTTTGACTCTGAGTCTGTAGTAAGTAATGGTTGCAGGTATTATATACAGACTGTAGTTTGTTCTTCTGTGAAACAGGCTTGATTTTCTATTCAGTGAACTTATGTCAATGAGATTATTACATCATAAACTTACATTTAAAACTTTTATTAGCGTATTTTTTTATTTTTATTTTTTTCCCTGTATTTAGGGAGGGGTCTACAGGGTGTTCAGGGTCTCACTACTAGATCAGACTCATAGTGATTCTTTTGTTTATAACTTCCCAAGTGCTGTGATTACAGGTATGCACCACCACTCCCAGGCTCAATCGCTCTCTCAGCGCACCTTGGGGATGGAGCTGGCATGGCAGGTCTGGGGATTGAACTCCCCAGTTTAATCCGCTGAGCTATTTGACCAGCCCTAGCATAATTTTCATATAACAAAAATTTAGTTTATTTGGTGTATGTAGTGTATTCTTAGTAGTATTTACTTTGCTTTTCCCACATGTTCTTCAAATATCCCCATCACAAAATTCCCATCTTATCTCCATAATTTCTACCAGTCTGTTTCTTGTCATTTTTTATTTTTCTTGTTATATTACTTATGTAATTTTTTCCCATGTAAAAGAAAGCATGTGCCACTTAACATTCCCTATGTGATTTATTTCACTTAGCATATGTTGTCAACAGGCACACATTTTTGTAAAAATTTACTCAAATTTAGCCTATTTACTGATGAGTAATACTCTATTCTGGATATGTAACAGAAGGTATGACCCATTTGTCTGTTGATGGGAGATATGTGACTTATAATTTGATGCTTGTGATGTGTGCTAGTATGGACATGGATGTGACTGCATTATTTTAATATAATGACTTGGATTGAAACACAGGTGGCCCATGTTGTTTTCACAAATCTACATACTGATTTCATAATGTTTGTAGTTTACATTTCCACAAACAATGTAGAATGTTTACTTTTCTTGCAGCATCTCATCAGCAGTTCTTGTTCTTTTGGTTCTTGGTAGCCCTGCTTTCTGGAGTAAAATAGGATTTCAGTGTTACTGTCATTTCTATATTTCAAAGAGCAAAGTGTGTTAAACATTTTAAATGAAATGTTTCACTATTTGTACATTTTTTGTTGTTGTTGTTGATATAGGGTCTTGCTGCACAGTTCAGACTTATAGTGATACTCCTGTCTCAACATCCCAAGTGCTAGGATTACAGGTGTGTGCTACTGTGCTTCCAGTTTTGGGGCCAGAAAGGCAAGCCCAGTGTTCCTGGATGGCATGGCTTGCAGTCCTGTGCATCAAACTCAGCACCTTGAGCTTGCCAGATAGGCGCTTAGACAGCCAAGCTATTTTCCAACCCCTTTTATTTCTTGTTTGGAGAACTGTTTATTAATTTCATTTTCTCTCTTCTTTGTTGGTATTTTAATTTTGATAGTATAGTTTTCTTTGAATTCATTTCTATTTTGGATAGTAGTTCTCTTTGCTAGTAGGTAATCAGCTTACTTTGTTGTTGTTCTTCATTACTGATTATTTGTTTGATATAAATTCATGTTTTGGTTGTTGGTATTCTTTCTTGTGAAGTTGTTGTTACATTTTAAAAAATTCTCATTTATGTCTATACCTTTTAAGATTTTGACCTATCTCAAATTTCACCAAATTTAGTTTTCCTATTTCAGTACAGAGATAACTATTTTTCCCAACCACTTGTTACAGTAGCTACATTTTTACCAGTGTACATTTGTTGGCCCCCTTTGTCAAGGATCGGATTTCAATGTGCCTGTGTTGTTTTCTTCTTTTCCCATTTTATCCCATTAACCCACATGTCTGTTTTTGTGCAGTAGCAAGTATTTTTTTAATCCCTATATCTTTGTAATATGATTTAAAGTTGGATATTACAATGCCTTTTACTTTATTATTGTTCTTCATAACTTGTTGGTATTTGGAATCAATTCTAGTTGCATATAAATTCTGTGATTTTCTATAGCTCCCTAAAAAGCACTGTTACTTTTTTTTATTTTATTCCATATAATCTATATATGATTTTTGGAAATATGACCAATTTAACAATTTTGATACAGATTATATAGGAGCATAGTACTTTGTTTCATTCTTGAAGTTTATATAGATACAGGCTATGTCATCAGTAATACTCTAAGGAAGATGTGACACATGCGGATGAAATCAATATCTTCTCAATAACAAACAAAGAAAGAAGCAAACCTAAATTGTTTAGAAGATAACTCAAAAGGTATGAAAAATTATTCACTGAAATCATAATAAAAATTTTCTAATGTTTGGGAAATAAATATATATTGAAGTACAAAGACATCTGAAACTCCAAATACACACAAGGAAGCAAGGACCTCTCCTTGAGAAATGGCACTTGAAAATTTGAGAACTCAGCAATAAGAGAGAATAAAATCTGTTAGAGAAAGAAGCTCAGACATATACCTTGAATAACTCATCAGAATTATGCATATTTTTCAGAATAAATGTTAAGGCTACATAAGCTTGCAACAAGTTTCTCTTAGAACAAAATAATTGTAGACCTAGCCCAGGCCCGGTGAGTGTGTGGGAGAGCTTCCACCTACCCTGTGCCAGTGGGACCTACTACTGGGCCTAGCCCAGGTGCAGCGTGGGTGAGCCCCTCTTCCACCTCTTTGGGGTGCCCTCCACCAATCCGCAGCACCTCCCACACCCTGCCCGCAGAGTAGGAATTTCTGCCTCATTCCGGGTAACCCCAGACGCAGTCCTAGCCCAGGCCCACTGAGTGTGTGGGCGAGCTGCCTCTCCCCACTGCTCCACCTTGTCCCCTCCAGGCACAGCTCAGGCCTGGCATACAGGCATGGGTTGAAAACCTGCATCTGCAATCCCTGCAGAGAGTGTAGAGGATAGAACCACCCAGCTAGTACAGGAGCAAAAACTCTTGCAAGAGGGGCACAACAGGTTCACCCCAAGGGCAGCAGCAGGAAGGAACTGAGCACAGCAGCCAGACCCAAAACACGCACAGCTGGATAAATCCAAACTTTGTAGATCTGCACGTGAACTTCAGTACGTGCTAAGGTTATAACTGCAACAAAGATCTATGACAAAGGTCAGAAGACAGTGTTACACAAAATGACGAGAAGGAACAAAGTACAATGTCAGAAACCAAGCCCACTCTTAACAAGTGCAGAGGACAGTAACATAGAAGAAATTGGGAATTACACAGCTGACAGCAATGAATCAACGGCTTCTGAAATAAAGAAAGAGCTGCAGGAAGGTATAGGGGAACTCAGATTGCAAATAAAATAAAAGAAATCCCTGAATTAATAATATCTGCAGTAAAGAATCAAATGCAGAAACATATGGAGGAAACCCATTGCCCACCCAAAAAACTGCAGAGGACAGTAACTTGGCTCAAATGCATGAATTAATAGCATTGATAGTACATAAGCAACAGCCAACATTCATACAGGAAATCAGAGTGCAATTCTTTTCTGAAATGAAAAAAAGAATTCTCAGAACTCATAGCATCTGAAGTAAAGAAGCAACTACAGAAACATAGCGAGGAAACCCAATCTGAAAAAAACACCGCAGTAAAAGAATTTATAACTGCTTCTAAAGAAGACATTGATATAAAAAAACAAGAGGAGATTAGAAAAATGATGGATTCCTTGAATGAGCAATACAGGAAAGAAATAGATCACATGCAGCAGAGTCAAAGAGATATAGAGGAAATTAAAATCTCAATAACAAGCTTGTAAAACCCTTTAAGTGAAAGTGAAGACAGTTTCAGATCTTGAAATGCTGGTTCAGCTAGTGAAAAGGTAAGAAAGG
>NW_004524782.1:2726355-2733125 GCF_000260255.1 Octodon degus
TTGCATATGGTTTTTCCCCTTTGTGGCTTCTTTCATGAATTTGATAATCACTGCATGTACTGAATTCTTTCCCACATTGCTTACATGCACAGGGTTTCTCTCCAGTGTGAGTTCTTTTATGTCTATAAAATGAACTGTTATCAGCAAAGAAGTCACACTGGGGAGAAATTGTATATAAGCAGGCCTATTTTGAAAATCCTATAAAATATTCTCATGTAGTTGGGGATACATGTAAAAATAAAATATTTGTTATCAAATATATATATATATATATATATATATATATATATATATGTTATAGATAAAAGATGATACTTCTTTAATCTTGTAAAAGATCCATGTTAATTAATAAACAACAAACTGTCACTATTCTATTTATAGCTATAATCTCCTAGAATTGTAAATGAGTTGCAATAATTTAATTTACTCAAAAATATATCTAAGTGTTCTGTGATTTTCTAAGATGTAGGTATGTCCAGTCTGTTCAGTTGTGGACATGTTTGTCTGTTCTTTATATCTTTAAACAGCTTTTCCTTTTGTATTTGATCCCAACAATTCTTTTTCCTTTTGCATTTTTTGGTCATTGTCCATAAATTAATTTGAGTTATATATTTAAAAGTATGCTTTTACCTGGGTTGTCAACTTCTCAAAATTATACCAAAATTGGTTGTGTAAGTGTGATGTACATGGTTTTCCACGTATTATGATTTGATAGTCTCTTGTTCAAAAATGATGTATTAAATGTGATTGGGTTTGCTAAGTCACCAAAAATCAAGGTAATGAAAGAATAATTCCTTGAGGCTGTAGTAAGAATATTAGATGGGACTTCAGTTAGTGAATAAAGAAGCAACTCCCTAGATCATTATGCAATCTTTGCTCTTTGATAGGAGACCCTAGAAATCTCCATCACCTTATGGGAGATATGACACTAAATGTTATTAAAATATATGATTGTGATTAGTTTATGTTGGCCATTGTCAGAAAGATTATGTTTTCTAGACAATGCTTTTTTGACTTGAAGATGCTCTGGTACTGGTACAAAGGTATTTATATAACTATCACAATTTTGGTTATAGTTTTTGGAATGTGTAGAATGTATTCATTCCTGCAGGTGTGTGTATTTTCCAAAGTGTTGGATGAAGGTTGGTTATGGTGACAGACTTTTCTTTCAGTCTCTTTCATCTACCTTTAACAGAATCTTGTGATGTGTATCCCATTAAATGACAAATTAATTGAAAGGTTCTTGGTATTAGATAAAGAAGACTGACTAAAGTTATGCTATGTCAAAATGAAACTATAAGTAAAATTACAAAATATCATGATTGTAAAGCTGCAATGTTACGTATGGTTTAATTTCTAATTTTCTATATAAAATATTTAACTTCCAAGTAATATTCTTTCTTATATATTTAGTACAGGGTCTACAGGGTCTCACTACACAGATCGGAGTCTTAGTGATCCTCCTGTTTTCAGTCTCCCAAGCGTGGGGATTACAGGTGTGCACCACCACACCAGGTCTCAATCACTCTCTCAGCCTGCCCTGGGGATGGGGCTAGCACAGCACGCCAGGGGTTGGGGGATCAAACCCAGGTCCTAGCGTCTGTCTAAGCAGGCACTTTATTTTTTAAAATTTTTATTGATTTTTAATGAGAAAAATAGCAATGAAACACTTTCAAAACAAGTTATTAGAACAGTTGCAATAATTAATACATTGCATATTGTTGTCTTCATAGTATTTATTCAGAGTACAAGATGCAGACATGATATTTTGTCTAACAATATTAGTACAACACTTTCTTCTCATTGAACTAATAGAAAGTAGCTGTATAACTATGATATTTTATAAGTACACACATCTATCTATCTATCTATCTATCTATCTATCTATCTATATTTCACTACCAAATGGTCCCTTGCTTATATTCATTCATTTTTGTTTTGTTTTGTCAGAGATGAGTGTTCCATGTTGCTAGAGAAGTTGTATTTGAAGAAGTCTTTGAAGGATCTTTTAATACTTGATGCCAGTTCAATTATTGTAGGTTTTTTTTTTCAGAACTGGGTATTGAACTCAGGCCCTTATGCTTGCCAGGGAAGTGCTTACTCTACTGAACCATCTCCGTAAATTGCTCAGCATCAGACGTGTTGTAACAGCAACTGAAAACAGTAAAATATAGAAGATTTTCTGTTCCATATGTTTCATGCAATATCCACATCAGTGTCTTTGGATGGGAAGTGGTAATTACAATGTCCCCTTGGTGCTATCCAGTTTTCTATGTCTTTTAATTACCTCTTGTTGCATCCTGCACAGCTCCTGAAGCTCCTGTTAGGAGGGACAGTGAGAGGATAGAGAAATCAAGATAAGAGCCAGAAAGCTGAAGTCAGGTGGACCCTCTGTCTCTGGCTGAGAGAAAGGGAGCTGCTCAACCACAATAGTGTATTTAATTATACTCTCAAGAAGATGATATCCATTTCTATCCCTCTGCCTAGGACCTTTGTGTGCAAGACTGAGTATCTCACATCGTTAGAGATGGTACAACTTGTTTCTATGGTTTGCCTTGGGAGCTCTTTGTTCTCAGACCTCCTGACCTTTCCCCAGCATGCACAATCAATTTCCAGCTTCAGCTGCTCCTTATAGCTACCCATTTTCTGTTTTGTACTTGTGAGAGGTGGGTGGCCAGTTGATACTGGAGGAGATGTGCCTGAAAGACTCTGTAGAAGACATTTTCATTCTCTAACCCATTCCCTTCTGAGTCAACTTGCTCCCCTAGGTTAAAGATTTCCAGTCTAAAGATTTATGATACCTGTATTCAGCAGTTTACCCATAAACAGTCCTGTAACACATAACAGTAGTAAATTACCAGTGTAGTTGGAAATTGTCAGAAGGTGTTAGTGATCTGAATTATTTTTTATAGTTAACATATTACTATGGCATCATTTTACACATATGATCACTACAATTTTTTTGTTGGGTATTCAAGACCCAGTTAACTTCAGAGACGTATTAATCAATATTTTCTATCTAACAAGGCCAGTAAGTTTCCTCAGGATTTAACCTGGAACCATGTATTTTACCACTTAGTGCTTCTATCAGTATCAGTCATCTGAATAGGTTATGTCCATTACTTGATCAGCTTGCTTCCCCTGAATGCTTGAGAGATTTTCTTTTCTCCTGGCTTTCCTCCTTATGCACACTACTTTGATGAATCACTTTCCTCTGTGGTCTTAGAATCTCTCGATCAGGAACTCTACCCCAAGAATTGTAGTATTGGTTGTTGCAACATTTCTCTTATCTTCTGGGTCCTCACTGCCTCAGCAGGATAGGGGCGATATATTTTCTATCTACTTAGCCCATAGATCTCTAAGTTTTGCTCTTCAATCTTCAGTTTTTTAATATCAAGAAGAGAAGATTAGACTGTGTGTGGTGGTGGATGCCTGTAATTCCAGTGCTTGGGAGGTTGAAAATAGGATGATCACTATGAGTCCAATCTGCATAGCTAGATTGGTTTTAGCCATCCAGCAGAAAAATATAACCATGAGGCATTAACAAGTAAAGCTATATTAATATACTGAGCTTTAAAAGGCTCAAGACAACAACTTCAGACAATTGCCAGTTTACGGAGGAAAGTGTTTTCTATCATAATGTTGCTTGATAAAGGGAATGGAATAAGATCAGGTCAGTTCTTGTATGAGGGTCCTGCTGTATCTACTTTTGGATGATATTATCATAGAATGGTTGTGTACAACAGCAAGAGATTACAAGTGGAAAAGGAGACAGAAAAGATAGAGACAAGTCTTTCCATCTCCTAGCAAACATGACACGTGCATTAATCAGTGTCCCACAAAAACCCCCTTTGAAAATTCCAATGTCAGATTGTCCCTTACCTAGAATCTCACAATATACTCCCTTCATAAATATTTTATGTTTATAAAAATTGTGATATAATACGCATCCAAACCTAACATCCTGTGAGTAAGGAAGCCCATTTCTGTTCCAAGGATACTAATTGCTGAAGTGTTAGTTTCCAAACCTGAGACAAGGTATTTAACAAAGACTTCTTAAAGCACTAAGTTAGTCAAGCCAAGTTTTAATCATCAGGTCAGATATTTAGACCATGGTCCCTTTGCTGAATCATGGTGGGAACTTATGGACAAAATCCATCTCAAAAAGGTGAGCAGAAGTGATGGTACTTACTTCATAAAATCCAGAAATAGAGTTGAGAGAGTCAGGGTGGAAGGATTTAGAAGCTAGATACAGACTTTCAAGTCATTCTGTTGAGTGACCTAATTCTATCAACTGGGCTACATTCATAAAACCCCAATTAGCTATGACTTCATTAATATTTTGCCATTCTGAGTTATGCCTCAATAGATATGGCTATGCAGGTATACCTAGGGAATGCTGATTTTTCTTGATGTTATTGTGAATGATATTGTTTCACTAATTTCTTTCTCAGTGAGTGTGTCATTAGTGTATAGGATTGCTATTGATTTTTGAGTGCTTGTTTTGCATCCTGATATATTGTTTTATTTGATTACTAATTTTAGGAATCTTTTGGTGGGATTTGTTTGGTATCATAAGTAGAAGATCTTGTCATCTGCAGACAATGCTACTTTCACTTCTCTACACATAACACTTTTATTTATTTCTCTTGCTTGCTGTGGCTAATTTTTCAAGCACTATTACCAGTAAGACTGGTAGTAGTGGGGTGTTATTAGATTGTGGATTTCTTTGTGTAAGAATATAGTTCGACTTTAGCTCTAGTACCCTAAAATTCTTCATTAATTGTGAAATCAGATGATTATTATTGAAATTCAGAAGTATATACGTACAATACCCAGATAGTTATGCAATTGAAAGCACCCGAGGAAGTAAATGCGTTTGTCTCATAGTTAAAAGAATGAGAAATGTGGTCATTTAGCCAACTGATTTTATTGGTATATTTGTGAATATACATGTTGAATAAAAGTAGTTTTATCAGAAGAAGATATTAATAAGCAAGTGGATAATATGACCACTATTGTGGAAAGCAGCTTCTGTTTTCTTAATTAAGATACTCCACTCCTGTTGTTTATATATATATGGTTCTTCTGTCTGTGTAGGATGTAGTTCTATTGAGACTTTCTCTCAGTGCTAGTATTAACCCAATAAATTAAATTTTTCTTAAAACATTACAAATTATTTATTTTATTGAGAAATATGAATGAGACAGTTTCAAAGCTGAATGATAGGACAGTTTCGAAAATCAATACATTGTATATTGCTATCTTCTTAGTGGTTATCCATAGAACAAGAAGCAGACAGGATATCCTGTCCAAACACTATTAGTACACCTCTTTCTTCTCATTGAATTAAGCAAAAGTAGCTGTATATCTATCCTACTTTGCATATATAAATACAAAATGATCTTTCCTTTGTATCCCCTTTTTTGTTTGGTCCTGTCATGGGTTAATATTCTATTGGCATCTAAATACTAAGATGAAGATGTTTGAGTTCAGCTAAACAATCCAACACTGTCTAGCAGTCTATAATATTAGTGGGTTATCCTCAGAAGTTATTGACTTGAGCCTTTTACAGCTTATCATATTAATATGGCTTTACATTATATATCTAGCTTTCATACTTTTCTGCTGGATGGTTAAGACCATGATAAAGCAAGACCTATATAGCAAGAAATGTAACTTTTTGATCTGATAATGTCAGTCAAGTACCCTCTAACTGATGTGCATTGCCATGCATATAGCTTTACACTACTGAGCCTTTGTAGCTCTTTCATCTCATTCTTTTACCACCAAATACTTAAATAACTGTGCACTTTATGAGTTAGAATATAAAGAATGAACTTGGCTTTCAGAAGAATATCTCAGAGATATTCAGGAAACCTAGGTATTTACATGTGTCTCTCTGTCAGTTCTTCATGTAAAAGACCACGACATTTCCTGCGACTTCCAGCTTTCAAGGGATCATGAAAGTATGAATCTCTTCCGTACTTCTGAACGGTCTTTTTGGAAATACAAGAAAATTTTAACCGCTTTAGCTAATTAACAGCTGTAAAAAGTTCTTCTGATATGCCATTATGTTCCCAAGCCTCTACTGTCATTGCTAGTACAGGTGAAATGATAATTAAAGTTCAGAGGGGGATGAGGTCACAAAATCACAAACCTTTAATTCAGATCTAGCTCCTTGCTTGCCCACATAGTCGCAGTCATGATCTGCACAGTGGGTTCACCTTCATGTAGAGGTAAGGAATTAAACATATATCCTGTATTTCTAGGCCAGATGTGGTATCATATGCCTGTAATCCCAGTACTCAGGAGGCTGAAGCAGGAGGATAGCTGCAAGTTCAATGTCAGCTTTGATTACCAAGTAAGTTTAAGTCCAGCCTGAATTGCATAGTGAAACCCTGTCTCAAAATGATACAAAGGGAGTACTTTGTATTTCAATCTGAGAGACAGATTCAGAAAGTGAAGGACAGCTGTGTAAGTGTCTGGAAAAATTTGTTTGGTAGAAAAAGACAGTGCGAAGGGAAAAAAGTGATGAGTAGACCTTAAATATATGTTGAGCAAGTAGAGAGAGATAAGGGTCCAAAATTTATGCCAGTTCCAGAAGTCTCCTAAACTTTTTTTTTATTTTTTTCAAAGTTTTATTGATAAACATATAGCAATGAGACAGTTTCAAATCAAATCGAAAGTACAATTTCAACAAATAATACACTGCATACATTCTTCCTAGTGGTTAATTGCTGTACAAGATGCAGACTTGTGATCCTATT
>NW_004524782.1:2740625-2742364 GCF_000260255.1 Octodon degus
GGGTGGGGGAGGCACTGCGGAGTGTTGGGGGGCGGCCCAAGGGGCTGGGAGAGGGTCCGGCCCATGCTGCGCCTGGGCTGGGCCTGGTCCCGCCGGCGCAGGGTAGCAGGAAACTCTCCGCACACTCACCGGACCTGGGCTAGGACTGGGTCTCCAGAAGTCTCCTAATCTAATTTGATGAAATCATTGCCTCTTATTATTGTTGGAAAATTATCACAGTGATAAAATAAGGTTTTCTAAGCTTAAGCATTGTCATCGTGATATTTAGTTGTTATTTACATAGACTTACGTTTGTTTCTTTTATAATTTTTTAAAACTTTTTCCATAATTTTATTGAGAAATAAATAGCAATGAAACAGTTTCAAATCATATTGGTAGGACAGTTCCAATAATTAACACATTGCATACTGCCTTCCTAGTGGTTGTTTGTTCTACAAGATGCAGACGTGATATCCTATTTACAAACACTATTAGAACAAATACTTCTATTCCTTGAGTAGATTTACATTAATGGAGGTGTAAATTTACAGAATTGTTGCTAGAATCTTATTATGTCTTCATGCTTAGCTGAAAGAATAAATGTCAATCTTTAGTATTGTCTACCTCTGTGTAGAAGCAATGTGTTTGAAATCATGTGTGGAATAAGAATGTGTATTACAAGTCTACGTATGTTTATTCGATGCATATAGCATAAGAGTAATTTCACCACCTGAAGACACCTGTGTTCTGATCATGATGGTGAGACTGCTTTCTGTACGAAACTCAGGGAGGGAATTTGAAGAAAAGGAAACACTATCATTACAGGCTGTAGACAGTGATGCATATCAAGTATGTCTTGTATTATTATTTGGGTTGTAAAATATACTACATTTGCCTGGGATTAAGGATATGATTCAGTGGCAGATTACTTGCCTAGCATTTAGCAGACTCTGGGATTAAATCGCACCAATCAAAGTAAAAAATTAAACTATAATGACTTAAAAATTACTTTGAGAATTAATCCCAAGGGATGTTTCCACATATGAAATGAGAAATATATGACTGATCTATGTCCCAAGCTTGTATTCTAATGTTGAATTTTTGTAGTAAGACAACTTCTCATGAAATATATCCCTTAAATTTTATGTTCCATATACTGACTTCAGCAACACATATACAGAAAGTATACGATGAAATGCTGTTACCTACATATATAATGTCATGAAG
Source organism: Octodon degus (assembly GCF_000260255.1). Taxonomy (NCBI): domain Eukaryota; kingdom Metazoa; phylum Chordata; class Mammalia; order Rodentia; family Octodontidae; genus Octodon; species Octodon degus. The sequence continues at coordinate 2,741,832 of NW_004524782.1, forward strand.
TGTTATCTAGAAGGCTTTCAGGTATCTATACTTACCTGGGAATTAATGCATGTTAATTAGGTGCTCACTCACAATCATCTTATTTTTTTCCAGCATCCCATCTCTGTTTCTGTGCTGTTTTGTGCAGACAAATGAAATATTGCAGCACTTTTCCTGTTTTGATGGCTGCATTTCACTCAACCTAATATCCTCAAGCTACTTTTTATTCTTTAGTAGGAAGTCTAGGTGATTCCTAATATTGGATTTTTGACTAGTGCTACAATGAACATAGTGCTTCAGTGACATTGCAGTTAGAAAGTCACTTCAAGATGTTCTTTGAAACTAATCAAGAGAGGGAAAGGAGAAGAGGTAGGAAACATGACAATGACAAGCCATACAGTTATATGTAGAAGATGGGCAAGGCAATGATCCTGAGACTCTTCAGAAGATTTTTGAATCTAGCAGTTAATTGGAAAGATTCTCACTCTGACTAACTATATATACTGATACCTGTGAACTAAGCTACTGCACTGCAGATGGTAATTTGTAATAGT
>NW_004524782.1:2743140-2744676 GCF_000260255.1 Octodon degus
AGCTTGAGGGGATTTCACTGACCTTCTCAAACCCAAAAGCTACAACTCTTGTTGCATAGGTCCTGCTTTACCTTGGTCTTTACCATCCAGCAGAAAAGTATAAAAACAAAATATAAGAAGTAAAGCCATGCTGTTATGTTGAGCTCTAGAGGACTCAGGTCAGAAATTTCTGACATTGCCAGTGAAGCGGAAGACCCAATACTATTATGGGCTACTGGACTCTTTTAGAATATTTTGCTGATTTAACACACCTATAATATTCAAATAACGAAACTTAACAAAAAAAAGGGATACAGATGAATGTCCATTTTTCATCTGTGTATTCAAAGTGTTTAGGATAGATATATAGTTACATTCTCTTAATGAATAGACGGATTTGTTCTAACAGTGTTTGTAAATAGGATATCATGTCCACATGTTGTATAGCAATTAACCACTAGGAAGAATGTATGAAATGTGTTAATTATTGAAACTGTCCTACCGATTTGATTTGAAACTGTCTCATTGCTATTTGTTTCTCAATAAAATTATGGAAAAAGGAAAGATTTGAATAGTGAGATTTAAGATCCCATCTTGTGGGCTGGTGAGATGGCTCAGTGGTCTAAAGCACCTACTTAGAACAAGCTTAGCAAAGTACAGGGACCGCAGTTCAATCCCCCAGCATCACATGCCAGCCAGCCCCGCCCCCTGGTGGGCTGAGCTGGCCACACACACACACACACACACACACACACAAATAAATAAAATTTAGAAAAAATCCCATCTTGCACCTATTGAATAAATATTCTGTAATTCAAAATTTTAAAAAAAGATCCTGCTTTCAATTCTTTCTCATAAATATGCAGAATTCAGAGTGCTGGACCAGATGATAGAAACTTATTCTTGTGAAACATCGGCAACTTTTCCAAAGTGTGAAATCTCAGAAACAGTATGTAGAGGTCTGAATCCTCCACATTCTTCTATCCTTATTGTCTTTAGTAATTGCTAAAGATCATCATGGTACATATTATATGCTGTAACACATTGCACTTTTCTTTGCATTCCCCACATCATTATTTACTTTGAATCAACTCTTGCTAACCCGTTGGAAATTTGTGTTGCTTTTCTACAGAAACTTCCCTATTCACTTTTTACTTAATATAATTTTTTTGGTTCTTGGAATGTTTTGTGCTATTGGGTTATACAATTTTATTTCCCCGTGGATTCAAAACCCCATTGCTCATCAATTTATGTTTTCCCATTCTAAGTGTGTCTCATATTTTAATATATTTTACAAATTTCCCTTCTTTTCTAATAGTTTCACTTAACAATGTATTAGGTGACTTATGAGTACTGATCAGAAGTTAGTACTTAATTTGTTTCTATGCTTTGTTTTTTATTAAAATTATTGCTCAAGATATCATACCTTAGGAACAGGCTAATGGTGCTCAGTAATTTCCTTGACAAAAGATCTAGTATTTTTATTCATGCAATGTCGGGCGCCCTCCCGTCCAGCAGGAAAGCACTCAACACGATTTGTGCGGCGGAAAGGCTTTA
>NW_004524782.1:2744776-2748016 GCF_000260255.1 Octodon degus
CAATCTGAAATTCAGGTAACTGAAGCATGCAGAATGCCAAATAACCTCAAAGCAATGAAAAACACATCGAGACATATAATAGTCAAGATCCCAGAAATTCAGCACAAGAATAAGAATAATCTACTGAAAGCTGCTAGAGAAAAGAAGTAGATCACATTCAAAGGAAAACCCATCAGAATATGACTAACTTCTCTTCACAAAACATGAAGGCAAGAAGAGCATGGTGCAGAGTACTTCAGGTCCTCTATGAAAACAAATTCCAGCACAGACTACTATACTCTGCAAAAGTCTCTTTCAAGTTTGATGGAGAAGTGAAATACTTTCATGACAAAGACCTGCTGAAGAATTTCATGATAACAAAGCCAACCCTACACACGTTACTGAAAGATGTTCTCGAGAGGGACCAAAATGATCAGAACCCCACGAATGAGATCAGAAGCAACCAAGTTAAGAGGACAAGAAATTAAACACAGGAGAAAAAGCAGTAAATGACAATAGGTAAATAACATGTCGATCATAAGTCAATATATCTCAATTATAACCATCAATGTAAATGGACTCAATTCACCAATTAAGAGAAATAGACTGGCACAGTGGATTAGGAGACCAAATCGAAAAATATGCTGAATACAAGAAACACATTTAATTCAGAAAGACATTCATAAGCTGAAAGTCAAAGCATGGAACACAATACTGAATGCCACAGCACCTCAGAAAAAAGCAGGGGTAGCAATCCTATTCTCAGACAGTCTCAACTTCAGACCAACGATGATCAAGCGAAATAAAGAAGGCCACTATATACTGGTTAGGGGAAAAATTCAAGACGAAGAGGTAACACTCATAAATGTGTATGCACCAAACACAGGAGCACCCAACTATATAAAGCAAACCTTAAAGGACATGAAAAATCAAATACAAATGTCATAATTTTAGCAGGATACCTTAAAACCTCTTTATCCCCAAAAGATTGGTCTACCAAACAAAAATTTAGCAAAGAAATAACAGAACTGAACCAAAGCTTTAAACAAATGGACTTGGAGGACATATACAGAGTTTTCCAGTCAAAAACAGCTGAATACATATTTTTCTCGGCTGCACATGGGTCATTTTCTAAAATAGACCACATACTGGTCCATAGGTCATACTTAAGTACATGTAAGAAAACAGAAATTATCCCATGCACATTATCTCACCATAGTTCAATGAAACTGGAATTAAATGATAAAAGAAACTAGAAAAAACCTTAAATACATGGAAAGTAAATAACACCCTACTCAGCAACCAATGGGTCACAGATGAAATTAAACAAGAAATTCAGCAATATTTACAATGCAATGAAAATTCAAACACAACTTATCGTAATTAATGGAACACAATGAAAGCTGTTCTCAGAGGGAAATTCATAGCTGTGAACTCTCACATTAGGAAAACAGAACAGTAATAAATAAATATCCTAACGCTGCACCTTCAAAAATTAGAAAAGGAAGAGCAAACCAAACACACAGCCCAAAGATGGGAGGAAATCATAAAGATTAAAGCAAAAATTAATTCAATTGAGATGAAGAAAACAATTCAAAGAATTAAAAAATCAAAAAGCTGATTCTTTGAAAGATTAAATAAAATTGATAAACCCCTATGTAACCTCATAAAAAAGATGAAGAAAATATTCAAATACAAGCAATAAGGAATGAAAAGGGTGTAATTACCACACACTGAGTGGAAATTCAGAAGATTATCAATACCTACTTTGAGAATCTTTACTCTCACAGAATAGAAGACACTGAAGAAATGGACAGATTCCTAGAAAGGTACAAATCACCACAATTGAAGAGACAAGATATAAATACTCTCAATAGCCAATAACAGCCAGTGAAATATGAGATGTAATTAAAAACCTACCGGCAAAGAAAAGTCCAGGACCAGATGGATTCACAGCTGAATTCTACAAGACATTTACAGAAAAGGTAGTCCTATACTCCTCAAACTCTTCCATGAAATGGAAAAGGAAGCAATCCTCCCAAAATCATTCCTTGAGGCAAGTATACTGATACTAAAACCAGGGAAAGATTTAACTAAGAAAGAGAACTACAGGCCTATCTCTCTCATGAACATAGATGCTAAAATTCTCAATAAAATACTAGCAAATAGAATACAGCAAATCATCAAGAAGATCATACACCATGACCAAGTAGGATGCATCACAGGGATGCAAGGATGGTTAAGTATTCAAAAGTCTATAAATGTAATACACTATATCAATAGAAAGAAAACTAAAAAACCACATGATCATCTCCATTGATGTAGAAAAGTCTTTTGACAAAGTTCAACACTCATTCATGTTCAAAGTCCTACAGAAAATTGGCATAGATGGCCTCTATTTCAATCTGGTAAAAGCCATTTATGAAAACCCAATGGCTAATATAATCCTAAATGGAGAAAAACTGAAATCTTTTTCTCTTAGATCTGGTACACGACAAGGATGTCCTCTATCACCACTCATATTCAATATAGTTCTGGAATCATTAGCTACAGCCATTAGCCAAGAGAAAGAAATAAAATTAATAAGAATAGGTAAAGAAGAAGTTCAATTATCTTTATTTGCAGATGACATGATACTTTAGTTGGAAGAAGCAAAAAACTCCATGAAGAAGCTATTAGAATTAATGCAGACATTCAGTAGCATAGCAGGTTATAAAGTCAATACCCAAAAGTCAATAGCATTCCTCTACACAGACAACAAACACACTGAGAGGTATAGAAAGTATAGAAACAATACCTTTTACAATAGCACTGAGGAAAAAGAAATACCTTGGTATTCATCTTAAAGAAGTAAAAGAACTTTTCAAGAAAACTTACAGTACTCTTAAAAAAGAGATCATACTTGTACTGTAACATCATGTACCTCGGTAGTGTCCCAAATTTTCTGATCAACAAGATTATGGGGCCAAAGAGGAAAGTGATCGATGATGTAGAGTGTGCCTAACGAGAGTCACATGGGGAGAAAACACTCTCTCAGGCTTTCACAGAGAGCACATTGGCCAAACAATGGCCGTGACTCATCCACATGGCGGCACTAACAAAGGATCTACAATCTGAGGTACAGGATCTCAGGATAAATCCTGAGGGGATTTCACTGACCTTCTCAGACCAAAAAGATACAACTCTTATTGCACAGGTCCTACTTTACCTTGGTCTTAACCATCCAGTAGAAAAGTATGAAGACGAAATATAGGAAGTAAA
>NW_004524782.1:2748768-2749385 GCF_000260255.1 Octodon degus
TGTCTTGCCTCCATTTCTCGCGTCTCCTGTCCTTTGTCCCCTCTTCAATTCCCCGCTCCTCCCCCAGGTGACCTTCGTTGACTGACCCGCTGGTTGGGGACACCTGGATAGGAAGAACCAACATTGTGAAGATGGCCATATTCCCAAAATCGTTGTACAGATTTAATACAATTCTTATCAGACTACCACCGACATACCACACAGAGCTAGAGAAATCATTGCTAAAATTTATCTGGAAGCAGAAAATACCTAGAACAGCAAAGTCAATCCACGACAATAAAAACAAGGCAGAAAGCATTACAATTCCTGACTTGAAATCATGCTACAAGGCTACTGTGATAAAATCTGCATTTTACTGGCAATAAAATAGACCTGAGGATCAATGAAATAGATTAGAAGACGCTGAAGCCACTATGAACACACTCAGCCACCTTATCTTTGACAAAGGGGCCAAACATACTCACTGGAAGAAAGATAGTCTGTTTAAGAATTGGAGCTGGATAAACTTGCTCTCTACATGCCAAAAACTAAAACTTGACCCAGGTCTATCACCATGCACTAAACTAAAGTCAAAACGGATTAAAGATCTAAACATTAAATCAGAGACACTAAATCTC
>NW_004524782.1:2749669-2766460 GCF_000260255.1 Octodon degus
AAAAAAAAAAAAAAAATTACCAACAAAGTGAAAAGGCAACCACAAATTTGGAAAAAATCATGACAAATAAGTACTCAGACAAAGGGCTGCACTGTAGAATTTATAAAGAACTAAAGAACACTAGGGCTCCCAAATTTAAAACCCAATCCAGAAATGGGCATCCGAGATGAACACACGCTTTTCAGAGGAAGAAATTAAAGAAGCGAATAAACATATGAAAAAATGCTCCACATCATTGGCCATCTTCGAAATGCAAATTAAAACAACATTGAGATATCATCTCACCCCAGAAAGAATGGCTATCATAAAGAAATCAACCAACAGCAAATGTTGGAGAGGCTGTGGGGAAACAGGAACCCTTCTCCACCGCTGGTGGGATTGTAGACTGGTGCAACCATTATGGAAATCAGTGTGGAGACTCCTTAGAAAATTTAGAATGGAAATCCCATTTAAACCAGCTATTTCTCTACTGGGAATTTTCCCAGAGGATCTGAAAACGTCATATCATAGGGATATATGTGTGCCTATGTTTATAGCAGCACAATTTGTGAAAACCAAATCTTGGAAACAACCCAGATGCCCATCACCGGAGAAATGGTTGAAAAAGATGTAGTACTTTTTCACAATGGAGTATTATTCAGCTATTAAGGCATGATAAACTCGAAGCCTTTATATTGAAGTGGATGCCACTTGGACATATACTCGTAAGTGAAATAAACCAGACACACATGTGTAAATATCATATATTTTCCCTAGTATAAGCAAAGAGAAAGGTATAATATAAGTAAAAGGAAAGCAGGATCTCGAGGACTAACTAATTAAGAGACAGGAAAGTTAAGAGCTAGGAAACATGACAATGTCAAGACATTCATTTATATGTAGAAGATGGGAAAGGCAATGATCCTGAGAATCTCCAGAAGATTTTTGAATATAGTAGTTAAGTGGAAAGATTCTCACCCTGAGTAACTATATATACTGATACACGTGAAATAAGCAACTGCACTGCAGAAGGTAATCTGTAATAGTAGTTTCATGCTTGGAGTGCCTGTCATTCTGGTCTTCTGAATATGGGCTGCTTGTCATGACATGTCAGTTGCTGCTATGATGTCTCTCGGGTACATGGTTGTTCAAAAAGAAAGGGGTGGTGAATGAAAGCAAGAGACAGGTAAAAGAATATTCTGGGACTCTCCTGCTTCGAGGTTGTATATTGTTAGATTTTTGGACTAATGTGTAAACATAAGAAATATACAATTCTTTATGCCTATTTTAAAATATATTGTAATTTTTATATTTTTTACCATATTCTGTTGGGACCTAAAGTTCAACATATCAATACTTTTTGAAAAATACCTGTTCCATATTATGCCTAAGATGTTTGATATGCAGACAGATAGTGAGGTTAAGCTTAACAGCCTAAGTTGTATGGTAATAACAATAAGCTTGTCTTCTGGATGGTTAAAACCCTATTTGCAGACCAAAATTAGAGAAAAAGGAGGGCTGCAAGGAAAGCCAACATTTTGGCCCTAGCCTTCCAAGGTCAATTAAGACTCAGGACATATGAGAACTTGTACTGTAACGTCATGTAACTCGGTAGTGTCCCAAATTTTCTGATCAAGGAGATTATGGGGCCAAAGAGGAAAGTGATGGATGATGTAGAATGTGCCTAAGGAGAGTCACATGGAGAGAAAACATTCTCTCAGGCTTTCACAGACAGCATACTGGCCATGCAATGACCATGACTCATCCATATGGCTGACACTGACAAAGGTTCTACAATCTGAGGTACAGGATCTCAGGATAAATCCTGAGGAGATTTCACTGACCTTCTCAGACCCAAAAGTTACAACTCTTGTTGCATAGGTCCTGCTTTACCTTGGTCTTAACCATCCAGAAGGAAAGTATAAAAACAGAATATAAGAAGTAAAGCTATGCTGTTATGTTGTGCTGTAAGGGACTGATGTGAACATTTTCTGACATTGCCAGTCAAGCAGAAGACCCAATACTATTATGGGCTACTGGACTCTTTTAGAATATTTTGCTGAGTTAACAAACCTATAATATTCAAATAACGGAACTTAATCCAAAAAGGATATAGAGATGAATGTCCATTTTGTATCTGTGTATTCAAAGTGTTTAGGATAGATATATAGTTACGTTCTCTTAATGAATGGAGTGATTTTTTCTCACGGTCTTTGTAAATAGTATATCATGTCTGTATCTTGGATAGCAATTAACCACCAGGAAGAATGTATGCAATGTGTTAATTATTGAAACTGTCCTACCAATTTGATTTGAAACTGTCTCCTTGCTGTTTGTTTATCAATAAAATTATGGGAAAAAATAGTTGTACTTCTATACCCTGCAAAATTAATCTATAAAATCTATATAGAAGTTATTCATGAAAAATAAATTCTATATAAATACATAACCCCTGAACCAGCGTTATAAAAACAGTTAGGGAAATCTGTACAGAGTGCCAGATACTGACACTACCAAAAATCATAAAGAAAATATACATCTGCTATAGGGAATAGTTAAAACGAAAAAAATAAAAGAGTACTGCAAAATTAGGTTCAGCAAATGTAAATAGCTCACAATAATAACTTTCCAGCTTTTCCACCCGCTCTCCCCTCCCCCCTAGCGCTGCTCAGGCTGCACTGTGCTCCCTCTGAGCACTCACCTCCTGCTAAGCTTGAGTGGCCGCCACCTCCCTCAGCCACCATCATGATTATCTACCGGGACCTCATCAGCCACCATGAGATGTTCTCCGACATTTACAAGATCCGGGAGATCGCGGACGGGCTGTGCCTGGAGGTGGAGGGCAAGATGGTCAATAGAACAGAGGGTGCCATTGACGACACGCTCATTGGTGGCAATGCCTGTGCTGAAGGCCCAGAGGGTGAAGGCACCAAAAGCACAGTAGTCACTGGCGTAGATATTGTAATGAACCATCACTTGCAGGAAACCAGCTTCACAAAAGACAGGAAGTACATCAAAGATTATATGAAATCAATCAAAGGCAAACTTGAAGAACAAAGACCAGAAAGAGTAAAACCGTTTATGACGGGGGCTGCAGAGCAAATCAAGTACATCCTTGCTAATTTCAAAAACTATCAGTTCTTTATTGGTGCGAACATGAATCCAGATGGCATGGTTGCTCTCCTGGACTACTGTGAGGATGGTGTGACCCAATTTATGATTTTCTTTAAGGATGGTTTAAAAATGGACAAATGTTAATGGATTCGGTGGTAACCTTGGATCTATCACTTGTCATAACTGGCTGCTGCTTGTCATCTACACAACACCACGATTTTAGACAAATGGGACTGATGTCCTCTTGAACTCTTCATTTATTTTGACCGTGATTTATTTGGAGTGGAGGCATTGTTTTTTAGGGAAAAAACACGTCATGTAGGTTGTCTAAAAATAAAATGCATTTAAACTCAAAAAAGAAAACCTTTCCATGTCAATATTCATAAATCACAATAGATACAGAATTGAAATATTGTTCCAAAAATTCCATACCTATATTGCATAAAACAGACAAGTCTCATCCAAAGAAAGTGTGTAGACTAAAAATAGAAGGATGGAATACAACCAGTAAAATAGTAAAATAGAAGGATGGAAAACAACCAGTGAAGTAGAGTAAGGTTCTTATTTTCAGACACACCATGTTCATGACAAAAAGAATCAGAAGAGAAAAATGTGGCCGTTATGTACTGGTAAAGAAAACAACTCAACAGAAAGAGATAACAATTACAAATAAATACATATGGACAAACTTTTGACACAACTTCACAAAAAAACCTACTGGACACAAAAATGGAAAACAAATAAAAATGAAAACAGCCTTAGTGAGGGGCTTCAACACCCCATTCTTACAAGTGGGCAAGTCAATCAGAGGAGAAACATTAAAATGGAAATATGAGTCAAGCCACATCATTGAACAAATGCATTTAAGTGATATCTAAACAGTGTTTTATCCACCGAGCAACATAATATATATTTTCCTCAACTATACATAGAACTTTTTCTGAAACAGAATGTATCTTAGGAAATATGAAAATCTAAAATAAATACAAAAAAATGGAAATAATCTCTTCAATGCTACTGCAACATACAATAATGAAACTAGAAATTAACACCAAAACAAAGCACAGAAATTTTACAAGCATATGGAAATGTAAGAATACATCATTCAATAGCCAATGTATCATGGAATAATTTAAAAGTTCTTATAATCAAAGTTCAATGGAAACACAAACTCATGAGACATAATGATAACAGTTCGAAGGAGGAAGTGTATAGTTCTGAATGTGCACATTAGGAGAATAATGATCCCAAGTAAACTCTCAAGGTCCTAAAAACAGTAAAAACACAAATTCAAAACTACTAGAAGAAATGATTATAGAGATTTGAGTAAAAAGTATGAAATTCAGACTAAAAAAAAAATACAGAGGGTGAACAAACACTTGATTCTTGATTTGGTTCTTTGAACAACAGAATTGATCAAAGAAGATGTGAAAATGCTAAACAGAACAACAATAGACAGTAAAAAAGAGACATCAGTAAAACCCCTATGAACTAAAAACATGCTCTGAAACTGATAGATCCACAATAGAAATCTACCAGAATTTCAAGAAAAATCTAACATGAATGCAACTCAATGTCTTCTCTGAAACTGAAAGGAAGCAGCTTTAAAAAAAGCATTCTGGAAGCTAGCATTACCTTGATACACAAATCAGAGAAAGTCAAACAAAACACAACTCTTCAATGAACATAGATGTAAGAATCTAAAATGAAATGTGTGTAAACAGAATGCAACCAACCATTAAGAAACTCATACAACATGACCAAGTTGGTTTTATCCCAAGGATGGAAACATGGGTCAATATCATAATCTTTTTTCTAGTAGTTTTGCATTTAGATTTTTACTGATTTTTTATGACCTTGAGGTATATCTTTAGGAAATTTACTTGGGCTCATACATAAATTGATAAATGCAATATATCACATAAGTAGAAGTAAGAAAAAAATCAAATGTTCTTCTTAATAAGTGCAGAAACAGCCTTTGGCCCAGTCCAACATCCATTCATGATAAAAGCCTTGATGAAAATTAGGTATCAAAGAATCTTACCTCAAATTGAGTAAAACTATGTGAAATCTGCTGCCAACATAATAAATGGGAAAAGCTCAAAATATTTTCTCTAAAAGCTGGAATAAGAAAAGGGCACATACTCTCAACCACTCTTGTTTAGCACAGCACTCCAAATTTCATCCAGAGCAACCAGGAAAGAGAAAAAATAAAAGGGATATGAATAGAAAATGAAAAAATCAAACCATCAATATTTGAGGATGACTTCATTCTTTAGACACAAGATTCTAAAAACTCCACCAGAAGATTCTTAGAACTAATAAACAAAGGCTCAGAAAAAAAGTCACAAAATAATACACAAAAATTAGAAACATTTCTATACATTAAAAATAAATGTACTAAGAAAGAAATGAGGGAAAAATTCATTCATTGTAGCTTTTAGTGAAATTAAGCACCTAGAAATTAATCTAACTGAGAAACAGAAAGCTTTCTAGATTGAAAGTTATTGTACTCTGAAAAAAGAGATTGAAGAGGAAACTGAACACACATTTGCACATTAAATAAGATCTCACCAAAAAACATTTCTAAAATATTTGTACCCATTTTGCATGGACAAATTCTTGGTTTCCCTATGTTTTTGCCAAACTTGCTCTTCCCTGACATTCGCATATTAGCATTCTGGATGGTGTTTGATGGAACTAGGCAGCAATTTTATTGAAAAGTTTCTGTATACTAAGAACATTGGATGCTTGAATATATATATTCTCAACTGAATAACCTTTTCTGAATTTTTTTTCTTTTTTTACCTTTTCTGATATTTAAACTGCAATATTTCTCATTTTTAGTTCTCTTATGTAAAATGTAAAGAGCTTGTCATGGTGAGTACTTTTGTGTTTTTCTCTTCTGTCCTTTATTGTGCCTGGTTTTCTTTCTATCTTCCTTTGTCTGTTATTTACATTGCAATTTGGCTATGTAAGATTTTAATGAAATTATTCTTAATTTTAAAATAATTTGTCATTTTGTGCATGTCTAGTGTGTTTTGTAAACAGTTTTTTCTTAGACTTTATTTTATTTGTTTATTTTTTATTCATTTTAATGAGAAAAAAGATAGAATAGTATGAAACTTTCAATACAACTTAGCAGGACATTTACAATAATTAATACTTTGCATATTGTTGTCTTCATAGTCATTATTCAGAGGACAAGAAGCAGACATGATATCTTGCCTAAATCATATTAGTACAAACCTTTATTCCACAATTTTTGCAGCCACATATATTTACTATAGAAATTTACAATAGAAATTTATTCAGAAAAAAAAAATAAAAAAAGAAATTTATTCAGAATAGTTTTATAGTTACAAAGTCTTTATATACTATGACCAAGATACAGTTCAGGTTTTACTGAAAATATTAAATTTCTTTTCTGGATATTCTCCCTGTCACTTCTTCCCAGGTGGTCACCATTTCATCATTAGTGATGCCTTCACTTGAAATAGCCCGAGAATTCTCTTCTACTCTTCTTGCTTCATAAACCTTTGAAACTCCATAAAAGCCCATCTGCAAAATTATTTTTTGTTGTTAAATACCTACAACACTTTCCTCAGAAAAATAATCAACACTATAAGTGAAAGTTTAGACAAAATGACAAGAGCAGACTCCATGTACTTGGCAATAGAATTGGTCTTGTTGCCACAGACTATGATTGGAGTCCTGGACAATTTTTTTTTCTTCTTTATCATTATGTTTTCATTTATCACAGAAAAAGCAAGTTGAGATGCATAGATTTGATTCTTAGGCACATATTGATAGCCAACTCCTTAATTATTCTTCTAAATAACTTCCTCATACAATGTTTGCCTTTAGATTGAAACATTCTTTCAATGATTTTTTCTGTAAACTTATCTTGTATGTGGGGAGAGTGGGTAGGGGTGTGTCAATTAATAGCATCTGCCTTTTGAGTGTCTTCCAAACTATGATGATCAGCTTCGTGAACTCCTTCTGGAAAGTTCTCAAAATCAAAGCTCCAAAGTACATTGGCTTATCCATTGGCTTCTGCTGGTTTCAACATACATTTATAAATTTAATTTTCCCTGTACATCTAATGAGAGTGTCTGGAAGATTTCACGGCCGAAACATCACAAAAAAAAGAGAAACGAGATTCTGTTCTCTTATAGATCAATTGGCAATCATGGGCTCAGTCTAATTGGCATTAGTAGCATTCCTTGAAGTTATTCTTTCTGTACTAATGATCTGTTAAAGTGGCTCCATGATTTTTACTCTGTATCAACACAAGAAGAGGGCCCAACTCATTCACAGGATGAATGTTTTCTCTAGATTCCCTGAGTCTAGAGCCAACAAAAACATCCTTCTACTAGTGTGAAGTTTTATATCATTTTACAGCATGTCCTCCATCTTTAACTTTTCTATCGCTCCTTTTCCTGAGGTACATTGGTGGCTGGTGAGCATTTCCAATATAATTTCTATGTGTTTTCCAACCATCATCTCCTTTCTGTTAATGAGCCAGGATTCTTCTCTATCTAGGTTCTGTTTTGCTTTTGTAAGGAATATTCATTTTACTGATAAGAGATAAATAAATTTTATGTTTTGGAAGTATTATTTTCCATAGCTCTTTTCTCTCCAAGAGGCAACACAGAGATACAGGGAGAAAACATGTCTTTCCTTGATAGACTCGAGAGCATTTTGTTTTGCTAAATATAGGGTTTGTGTGGGATTTAAGGAGTGAGCAAATGAGATTGGCCTAATTCTGATGCACTCTTCTCTCATTTCTCTGAGTTGTGAGTTGATTTAGATAAATTATGAAGACTGTTCTATCAATTATGTTGATAATTAAAGTATTTTGCTAAATCCTTATTCAAGAAAATATTTCTTAAGAAAACATGGTGAAGGCATAGTTGGTGTTATGGTTTGTGTCCAAGTGTCCTCTCAAAGCCCCATGCAGTCAAGGGGGTGGATTATAAAGTTTGTGATTAATTCATGATCCAATGCTTGGAGCATAGGTCTGCAGCCACTCTTGGGCAGATAATCTGCAACAAATGTAAGGCAGGGAGAGAAGCTGTCTAGCTACCTCAGCTGTGGCTCCTTCATTATTTTCCACCACCATGAATGGCTTCCTTCTGTCATGTGCCACTCTTCCTTCAAGTCTGCTGAATATGGACTGAAACCACCACTAACAGTGAGATAAATAAACTTCTTCCTTATTTGTGGGTGTTGGGTATTTTGACCACAGCAACAGGAGAAAAGTAACTAAGAAAGGTGGTGAACACTGTGACAATTCTCTCTGAGTCTTCTACATCTTCTGGATAGTTTTCTGTGTGGTTTTTCACTATGCACTTTATTTTTATGGTGTTTCCAGTAATCAAGATATTAGGATATTATAGAAAGTGTGAAAACCCAAGATAGAAAACATATTTGCCTACTCTTTTTAGGACCGTAGCAATATAAGAGCAGTATCCAATGAGAGGAGAGTTTTGGTGCTTCATGGAAAATTTTATGCTTCATTAACCTTCGCACATTCCACCAACATCAATAGAATTCCTAAAACTGATTAAGAAAACCTTCAAAAGCTAAGTGAGATTAGATGTTAAGTTGAGGCTGTGTCATATTCCCACCAACACAAATGTTGGCTGATATTTTGCCTAATTCATTTCTTTTAAAATGTCTTGATCATAATTGTATGACTAATTCTTCTTGAAAATTTTTCCCACCATGGTGCCCTCTCCTTGGATACCATTTCTTTTGATGTTTCACTATGTAATGAACATCCTGCACTTGTTAGACAAGTGGCAGTGTCTGGGTGCTGTTTTCCCAGGAGAGAAGAAATAGAGCATATGAGTATGTCTGGGTCACTGTGATACAATGCTGCAGGCCTCAAAGTTCCAGAATAAAAATTTTATTAATACTGCAGAGAGAGATTGATCTGAGCATGCAGTCAGGATAGCATCGATATCAGTGATGCTCTTCATATAACTAGAAAGATGTCTAAATTTCATATGGATTCACCACCAAACACAAACATTCAAATCCATCTTGACCCAAAAAAGCAACGCAAAAGATACGCTACCATATGATTTCTAGATGAACAATGAAGCTAAAGTAACTTTTTCCAAAATGTATATGACATTATCATGAAACAAACACAAACTAGTGAAGCAGAAGCAAGGTCCTATAGTAAAGCCAAACCTGTATAGGTAATCTTGCAGCAAAGCTTTTCACACAAGCAATGGAGGTGGTGCAGTCTGCTTAATAGAAGGTATGTAGAAATGGGGATGTGCTTATTCAGTGGACTGAAGCTGGACGCCTGTGTGACACCTCATATATAAATCAACTCTAATTGGACTAACTGTGTAAATGTGAGATATCCAATTATTAAATTTCTGGTAGAAAAAAGTTGGTGAGCTGCTTCAGGACATTGGAGGGTTCAGTGATTATTTTTATAAGACATCAAGTGCACAAGAATCAATACAACAATAGTAAAATGTGATTTCCTTACTGTCAACAAGCTCTGCATAGCAAAATAAACAATGGAAAGGGTCTGAGAATGAAAAGGTATTCTGCAGTCCTCCAGCACAGACCCTTCAATTTCAACTGCCCACCTGCCACTTGTAATTTCAAAACTTAAAACGGCGAGATGTAGGGAGCAGCTAAAGCTGGAAATTGATCACACGTGCTGGGCAAGTCTCAGAAATAGAAGATCCCAAGGCAAAGCATGAAAACGAGTGGATCCAGCTCAGAGAATATGAAGTGCTCAGGCTCACATACAAAGCTGCTAGGCAGAGGCTTGAAATGGACATCAACTTCTTGAGAGTTTAAGTAAATGAATTATGGGAGACTGAGTAATTCCGTTTCTCCCATCCAGAGAGAGGGCTCTACCTGACTTCAAATTTCTGTCTTTTACCTTTGCTTATCAAGCTTCTCACTGTTCTTTCTAACAGAAACTTCAAGAGCTGTGCAGGATGCAATAAGGGTTAATCTGAAGATGATGAAAACTGGATAGCATCAAGGACATTATAATTATAATGTCTATAATTGTAAACATTATAATTATAATGACTATAATTGTAATTATAGTCTCCCATCCAACAGAACTGAGGTGAGTATCACATCAGACTCATGTGGAGAGGAAAATATTCTGTGTTTTACTGTTTTCAAATGCAGTGACAAAATATCTGATGTTGAGTAATTTAGAGGAAACTGCTTTTTCTATCTAAATGTACCTGTACATGATTGATATTATCATAGCATGGTTGTGTACAAGAGCAAGAGATTACAAATGGAAAATGAAAGAGAGAAGATAAAGAGACCAGTCTTTATATCTCCTAGCAAAACTCTCATGTGCATTAATCAATGCACAAAACTCCTTTGGAAAATTTCAATGTCAGTTTACCCCGATTACCTAAAGCCACATAATAAACTCTACTTATAAACATTTTCTGTTTTTAAAAACTGGTATATAAAACTCATCTAAACTTGAACATCCCGTGAGTAAGACAATCCACTTCTGTTCCAAAACGGGTAACCTCTAAAGTGTTAGTTTCCAATCCTGGGATGAGGAATCTAGCAAAGAGACTTCTAAGATCTAAGTTTGTCAAGATAATTTTGACTCAGTGTCAGAGGTTTTAGACCATGGTCAGTTTGCTCCAACAGTCTAGAATATACAAGGTTCTAGAAGGTGCAGAGGGCATGGTCAGTGTACAATATAGGCATGCATGGAATATCAGAAACCATTGATTTTAAAGTTAATATATTCCATAATATAATGAAATAAAAGCTTGCTCATGAATAAAAAAAATACAGAAGCACCATGGTGGAATTTGATGGCCAAAACACATCACAGAAAGGCAAAGAGACTGGACTACACTCTTAAACTCCCAATTAGCTATGACTTCATTAAAATGTTATTGTGAAATGTGCCTCAATAAAAATGGCTATGCAGGTATTTATAGAGAATGCTAACATTATTTGCTTTGTGCATATTTATAAGTATTATAGATACGAACTGCAATGTTAAGGGTTTTTTGAGGAAAATTCCATGTTTATTTCTATAGTGAATGCATTAGTCTACAATCCCAATTGCAATGTAGAAGAATCATTTTGCCCTCGATTCTCAGAAACTGTGATGGTTCATTGCATTATCAACTTGAATAACAAATGCCTAGTGGATTAGTTTAGAACACTTTTTGGTGTGTTTTAATGAACACATTTCTGAAGATGGATGACCCACTTTGGATGTGTGTAGCACCAACATACAGGCTTAGACACTGGATGAAATAGAGAAAAAACGTTTGGCTTTTGCTTCTTCAGAGAAACTCTAGTTTTGTCAACTTTTATAAGCACAGACCTAAGGAACAATTATAGGAATGAATGTTACGGTGTGACATAAGGATGGCAGAAATGTATGCCTGAATCTGACTGAGTTTATCAAAATGGGCTCATTAAGTAAAAATTCTGAACTTAATGTTGCAGTTTATGGAAATTTTAAAAAAGTTAATGCCTTATATGGCTTGTGGGCAGTAGTACGCATCAAGAGATAGTTCACTGGGAATAAGTTAGAGATGCCTGACTTTCTTTGTCATACTGTTGAGGGGATTCAAAGCTCAGGGAAAATATATTTCTGGAGTGTGGCATGGTGGTACACGCCTGTAATCCCAGCACTCAGGAGGCTGAGGCAGAATGATCATTGCAAGTTCAACGCAAGTCTGGATTACACATTGAGCTCAAAACCAGCCTGAGATGCATAACCAAACTCTGTCTCAAAACGACAAACAAATAACCAAAATAAAGAGATATGAATTCTGGAGTGGATTTCTCATGTTAGACCTCGTACTTCACACTAGGATGATCTGGAAAATGTACACATTGATAAAATTTTGAGGAACATTCATGATGGGAGCCGCAGCATGCCCTAAGATCCCTGTCATTGCTCCTTTCTCTGTGCTGACCTTATGGTAGGGCTCCATCACTCAGTTGACAAATTTAAAGGAAGGGGTTTAATTGAGTTTGAGAGTGGCAGCGGTCAAGTGGCAGCATGTGGCTCCCAAAGGGAAGTTGCACATTGTTACCCTAATGCAGAACAGAAACAAAGCAATTATTGCAGTGATCTGACATCTGCACACCTGTGGCACTTGCTAATAAGGAATAGCACTACCTGACATGATGCAGACAGGAAATCTACTACACTTTTACTAGAGTTACATAATGGGATATAATTAAAGGCAAAAACCAGGAACCTACCTCAAATGTTAGTAAAGAGAAAATCATAACTCTTCAAACAGTTTTGAGATTTGAATTAGTTTACAGCGTGAGAACTCCTTGAATGAAGGGGTATACAGATCCCCACTGAAGAATGTTTATTATCAGTAATTTCTTCAGGTAATCTTTCTTCCATCCTACACAAAAGGGATAGATAGCCTTTGGGCAGGGAAACTGAATCCTTTAGTGATGGGGACATTATCACATGTTGGGAATTGCTGTACACTAGTTCTCAAATAATGTTGTTTCTGGGTAGTCCAAAATATCATTTTTTTCTCTCCAGTGAGAGTAGAGGAAATCAGATGAACAATGGAGTTGAAGAGAATATCTGCTTCACAGTGGGTGCATGAGGTTCACCCATTTGTTGTGTAGTCTTGTTCCTGTTTCAGAACTGACAATTAGAATAGAATTCTCAAACTGGCTCCTTAAACTGTAGTATGAAGACACTTCGACCTTGAAAGGTCCCAATGGAGCCATGAGAATTGCCTTTACATGGCAAAATGTTAAATCTAGAAAATATTACATTCTTGAAGGGATTAATGATACTAATGCCACTGCCAAGCACTTGAAGATAGAAGAGTGTTGGCTCCCAGTGCACTTCCACTTAATGTTGTGGTTTGTCTGAGCAGAAAATAAATGTGTTTTGGAGGATGGTGCTGGATATGGCAAACTCAACAAAGTAACTCCAGTTGAAGCTGTGGTAGCAGAATGAGGTTTCTTTGCTTTAGCAGATTAGCACATATGGTACTTGCTGTGCAACTATTGAGTGGGCAAATGCATTCTTCTTCATAGCTATCCATGAAACTCACCAGGAATTTTTTTCACAATTAAGGCCAGCAAATATACCTTTAGTGTCTTATCTCAGGGTTATGTTAACCCTCCAGCCCTGTTTCACCACTTAGTTTGCATGAATCTTGGCACTATTTCTCCTTCTCAAGGTACACCACTGGTCCATTATATTGAAGCTATTATGGTGATTTGGCCAAGTGAGCAGCAGGTACAAAATTTTCTGAACTTGTTAGATGGGAAATGAACATGACTAAACTTAAGGTTCTTCTACTTCATTGAAATTTCTAGGAGTTGAACGATGGGGGTCATGTGTGATATCCCCTCTACAGTGAATAATAAGTTGTTGCCTCGTCTGTACTAACAACCAAATAAGAACCACAATGTTCAGTAAGCCTGTCTGCTGTTTGGAGGCAATGCATTCCTCAGTTAGATGTTTTCCTCATGCCTATTTACTGAGTCACTGAAAAAAAAAAAAGCCATTGCTATTGAGTGTGTCCCAGAAAAGAAAAGGTCCAGATTGCTATGCAGATTGCCATATTATTAAAGCCACATGATTCAGCAGATTCATTGGTTCTTGATGTGTCAGTGGCAGATGCACAAGCTGTTTGGAGTCTTTAGACGGTGCCCTTTAGTGAGTCAAAACTCAGGTTTTTCAGTTTTGGAGCAAGGCTCCCATATCATCTATAGGCATCTACATTCCCTTTCAAAAACAGCTCCTCCCCTGCCATGGGGCTTTAGTTGAAATTGAGCGCTTCAGCATGAAACAACAGGTTACCTTGTCCACTGAGCTCTACGTTGTGGGAAGGGAATACTACAATCCAGCAAGTCATAAAATTGAACGTGCAGAGCAACAGTCTGTTCATTAAGTGGAAGTATTTTAGTATTTTAGTATATATGTGCTTGAGCATAGGTAGGTCTGAAGTACACAAAAAAGTTACAAGAAGAAGATACCCCCCCAAAAAAATAAAAGGGGGGCTGAGGATTTGGCTTAACAGTAGAATGCTTGCCTAGCAAGCTGGATGTGCTAGCTTCGGTCCTCGGCACCAAAAGCAAAAACAAGAACAAAAAAGCCCCCAAAGCAACAAAAAAGAAATTACCCAAATTCTCATGGTTCCTACTGCTGGAGTATTTATGTTTCCCAGCATGCATCAGTGGCTTCATATAATGTACCATATAATCAATTGAAGGAAGAATATAATACTAGGGCCTGGATCATGGATGGTTCTGCTTCATGCAAGCATCACCTAAAATTGAACAACTTCTGCCCTATAGACCTTTCTGTGCTATCCCTTAATCACAGTGGTGAAGGGAAGTCTTCACATGCTTGGAACGCTTGTCATTGTGGTCTTCTAAATATGTACTGCTTGTCATGTCATACTAATTGCTGCCATATTGTCTCTCAAGTTAGTCATTGTTCTTTTTAAAGTAACAAATGAAAAAAAGAGAGAAGAAAAAGCAGTCATAGAACTGTCCTGCTACAATGCTGTATATGGTTAGATTTCTAAATTTCTGTGTAAAAATATGTAAATGTTTATTAGTATTTTTAAAATAATTTTTATTTTTTTTCTTCACATTCTGTAGGGGCTTAAAATTTAATATGTCAATACTTGTTGGAAAATACTTGTACCATGTTGTGTCTATCAAGAAACACGGTATATCTTCCTATTTTCTGATGTTACCCCTAATTTATTACCAAAGATTGATATACTTTTGCCTCTAGAGTTCTTTTCCTTCCTTGGTTAGGTCAATTCCTAAGTATTGAATTTTACTTGAGGCTACTGTAAATGATATTGTTTTGCTAATTTCTTTCTCAGTGAGTTCGTGATTCATGTGTAGGATTTCTACTGATTTTCATGTGTTTATTTTTTATCCTGCTATATTGTTTTACTTGGTTTTTAATTGTAGGAGCTTTTTTGGTTGAAACTTTTTGGTCTCAGAATTAGAGGATTATGTCATCTGCAGGTAATGATACTTTGATGTTGTCCTTCACAATAGATGTCATTTTATTTCTTTTTCTTGCTTATTTGCTCTGGGAATAGTAGAGTGTGGTCAGACTGGATTTCTGCCAGAAAAAACATAGTTTGACTTGCCTCCAATACTTTAAAATTCTTTGTTAATTATGTAACCTTTGAGTGATTATGGCTGACATTCAGAAAAATAAATGTACAATACCCTGATACATACCCAATGGTGGGTACTTGAGAAAGTACACAGGTTTGTCTCATCATTAAAATAATAAAATATATATCCATTTACCCCACTAATTCAGTTGCTGTAATTGTAAATATATATGTTGAATAAATGTAGCCACAACAGAAGATAACTTTAATAATCAAGTGATGGGCTGAAGAGATAGCTCAGTATTCTAAATGTCTGTATGGCAAGCACAAGGACCCAGGTTCAATTCCAGGTACTGCATGCTATGCTGGCCCTGAATTCCTGAGTATGCTGAGCCTGACACCAAAACCAGGTGTAGTGGTGCACACTTGTAATCTGAGTGCTGTGGAGGCTAAGGCAGGAGGATCCTTGCAAGTCTGAGATGAGTAGCGAGATCCTGTACCAAATAAATAAATAAATAAATTTTTAAAAATTTTAAAAAATAATCAAGTAAATATAACTTCTTCTAAAGATTCTGCTTATGAAAAAAGCTATTGTTTACTTCAGTTACTACTGTCATTATATGTAAAGATTTTTTTTTCTGTCTCTGTAGGATCTAGATCTACTGAGATTTTCTTTAAGTGCTAGTATTAACCTAGGAAATTAAATTTTCCTTCAAAATTCCAAATCATTTTCTAATTGATGTGCATTGATATATCTAAATTTACACTGTTAAGCCATTGTATTTCCTTCCTCTCATTCTTTCACTGCTGAATACTTAAGTCATGCTGAATATTTAAGTGTATGAGTTAGAACATCAGAATGTGCTTCGTTTTCAGAAATGTACCTCAGAGATATTCAGAAACCTAGACATACACAAGTGCCTCTCTGTCAGTTCTTCATGTGAGAGACCACAATATTTCCTGCAACTTCCAGCCTTGAAAAGCTCATGAAAACATGACAGTCCCTTCTGTAGTTTTCAATGGTCTCTTTGGAGATACAAGAAAATTGTAACTATGCTTGTTAATTAACAGCAGCAAAAAAGTTCTTCAGATATGTCATTGTGTTCCCAACCCTCCACTGTCACTGTTAGTACAGGTGCGATGATAATTACAGCTCTGAGGGGGATGGAGGTTGCAGACTTATAAGCCTTTATTTCAGGTCAAACTCCTTGCTTCTCCACATACTGGCAGTTCTCATCCTTACAGCGAGTTCAGCTTCATATAAAGGTAAGAAATCATGCAAACATTTCGTATTTCAAGGCCAGTGTGGTGGCATGTGTCTGTAATCCCAGCACTCAGGAGGCAGAGACAGGAGGATCACTGCAAGCTTGAGGTTAGACTGGATGACAAAGTGAGTTCAAGTCCAGCCTGAACTGCATAGTGAAAACTGTCTCAAAAAGATGAATAGGAGTACTTTGTTTTTCAAGCAGAAAGGCAGATTCAGAAAGCATATGACAACTGAGTAAGTGTTTGTGTCTGGAAAATGATTTGTTTAATAGAAAAAGACAATGCAAAGAAAGGAAAGGTTCTTAATAGG
>NW_004524782.1:2766560-2789159 GCF_000260255.1 Octodon degus
AGAGAGAGAGAGAGAGAGAGAGATATAAGGGTCCAAAACGTTCCAGTTTCTGATGTCATCTTTAATTTAGTTTTACTTAGTTTAATGAAATTGTCACCATTGATGATTGTTGGAAAGTTATCACAGTGATAAAATAAGGCCTTCTAAGATTGAGAGTTGAAAGTTACATTTAGTTGTTATTTACATAGACCTACATTAATGAAAGTGTAAATTCACAGAATTGTTAGTAGAAACAGTGTGTCTTCAAGCTTAGGTGAAACAAAACATTTGAATTATTAGAATTATAGAAGTATATAATATATAGAATTGTACGCTTCCATGCAGTAGCAATGTATCTGGAATCATTTGTGGAATAAAAATTTGCATGAAAAATCCAAGTATGCTTATTCAGTGTGTGTAGCACTAAGAGTAATTGTCATCACATGAAGATTTTCAGGGTTCTTTACTTACCTGGGACTTAATGCCTGTTAATCAGGAATTTACAGTTGTCCTTTTTCAGCATCCCACTCTCCGAGTCTGCGCTGTTCTATGAAGGGATTGCAGAAGATTGAGATAAGGCAGCACTTTTCCTTTGTGATGGCCACATTTCACTCAACTTAATATCTTCAAGCTACTTTTCATCCTTTAGTCATATGGCTACATGACTCCTCCTGGAGGCTATTGTGACTAGTGATACAATAAGCGTAGTGCTACAATGACATTAAGGTTCTTTCAATACTTTTTTTATAAATATACAGAAGTCAGAGTGCTGGATGGCAAGAGTTTCTTCTGTATGAAGTATCCATAATTTTACTGAAGGTTGCATTCCCAGTTACAATATGTAGAAGTCCAATTCATCCACATCTTTCTTATACTTATTTTCTTTAGTATTTGCTAAAATTCATCATGACACATGTTACTTGCTGTAATACATTAGTTTTTTGTATTCAGCATCATTATTTATATTGAATATGCCTTTGCTTACCAGCTGGCAATTTGTGTTCCTTTTTAACAGAAACTTCTTTATTCAACATTTTCTGAATCTATTTTTCTGTTTCTTGAAATTTTTTTTTATATTTGTGATAGAATTTTATTTCTCTGTGGTTTCAAAATCGAAATCCTCATCAATTTATGTTCTAACATTCCATGTGTGTCTCATATTTTAATATATTTTGTCAATTTTATTTCCTTTCTAATACTTTTACTTAATCCATGCATTATAGATTGATAAATAATGAACAGAAGTTAGTACTAAATTAGGTTCTATACTATGGTGTATTAATATAAATTAGTATTCATAACTCTATACCTCAGAAACAGAGTAATAGTGCTCAGTAATTTCCTTGACAAAGTCCCTAGTATTTTTATCCATGGAATGTTAAATAGTGTTTGTAAATACGATATCATGTCTGCATCTTGTACAGCAAATAATCACTAGGAAGAATGCATGCAATGTGTTAATTATTGAAACTGTCCTACCAGTTTGGTTTGAAACTGTCTCATTGCTATTTGTTTCTCAATAAAATTAGTGAAAAAAACCCTTTAAACTATTTGCACAAGGAAAAATAAATAATAAAAACGATCCTTTGCACTTCAAAATAATGTTGAGCCAGTTCTACATTTAATAAGCACAGCTTCACTATTAGGCAATATCATTTATCTATTTATTGTATATTTAGCACAGGATCTACAGGGTCTCACTACACAGATTGGGCTAATAGTGATCTTCCTGTTTTCAGCCTCCTAAGAGCTGGGATTACAGGCTTGCACCACCCCACCCAGTCTCAATTGCCATCTCAGTGTACCCTGGGGGAGGGGCTGGCATCATATCATGAGACTCAAACCCCGGTCCCTGCATCTGCCTAAATCGGTGCTTTAATCCACTGAACTATCTGGCCAGCCTAGGCAATATCTTTTCGGATAAATGTGTAATTTATGCACAAATTTGTTCGTCTTTATTTTATCAGGATCTTAAAGACTGCATTAATATTTGATATTGAACTTCACAATCAATATCTACACAGAAATGGGAAAGTGCTCGAATAAAATGTAGTTTAAAATGTCCATCATTGATTATTGGTTAAGACTTTTTAAAAATTTCTGGGTTATCTTTTCATTCTGTTGGTGATTTCTTTTGACATGAGAAACTTCTCAATAAGATGAGATCCCAGTTGTTAAACCTTTGAAGTACTTCCCATGCAGTTTGGCTTTTGTTCATGAACTATCTGTCTAACCCTATATCTTCAAGATTTCTACCTACTTTATCTTCCAGGAGAATTAGTGTTTCTGGTTTAATTTTGAAATCTTTAGTCCATCTTGACTTTAATTTAGTGCATGGCAATAGACCCGGGTATAATTTTGATTTTCAGCATATGGACATACAGTTACTCCAGCAAAATTTGTTAAAGAGACTTTCTTTGAGTAAATATGTTTGGCCCCTTTGTCAAAGATAGATAAATGAGTGTACTTATAGCTGTATCTGCATCTTGTAATCTGCTTCATTGATCTTCAGATCTGTTTTTTAGCCAGTATCATGCTGATTTTATCACAGTAGCTTTGCAGTATAATTTCAAGCCAAGAATTGTAATGCTTTTTGTCTTGCCTTTTTTGCTCAGGATTGCCTTTGCTATTCTAGATCTTTTCTGGTTCTGTATATTTTTTTCGCGGAACTGGGGATTGAACTCAGACCCTTGCGCTTGCCAGGAGAGCACATATTCTACTGAGCTGTCCCTCCAGCCCCTCCCAATAAATTTTAAGATTGTTTGATCTAGCTCTGTGAGATATGTTGGTGGTATTTTGACAGGGTTTGCATTAAATCTGCATAACGATTTTGGGAGTATGGCCATCTTCATAATGTTGGTTCTTCTGATCCATGAGCAAGATAGACCTTTCCATTTTGTGAAATCTTCTTTGATGTGGTTTCTGAGAGTATTATAATTTTCATTGTATTTATCTTTTACCTTTATAGATTAATTGCTATGTATTTCATTTTTTGGAAGCTATTACGAAGGGTATTGTTTCTCTAATTTCTCTCTTAGTGAGTTTTTTTCTTTCTGTATTTAGGACAGGGTCTATAGGGTCTACAGCGTCTCACTACATAGATCGAACTCGTGATTTTCCTGTTTTTAGCTTCCTAAGTGCTGGGATTACAGGCGCATGCCACCACAACCAGTCTCAGTGGCCATCTCAGTTCACGCAGCCAGCAGGGCCGGCATGGCATGCCAGGGATCGAACCCTGACCGCAGCACTCTGCCTAAGCAGGCACTTTAGTTCACTGAGCTATCAGGCTAACACTTAGTGAGGCTTTTTTTATGTCTGTAGTGAAATGATATTAAATTTTTGGTATTTACTTTGTGTCCTGCTATGGTACTGAATTTGTTTGTTAGTTCTAGAGGCTCTTTTATTGAATTTTTTGGGTCTTCCAATAAAGAATAATGTGATCCGCAAATAATGATAGCTTAACTTCTTCTTCACCTATTTTTATTGATTTTAGTACTGTCTCTTGTCTAATGGCTCCAATGATTTTAGAGCTATATTTAATAGGAGTGGTGATGGAGGACATCCTTAACTTGTACCTGAATTGAGATCATTCTTTCTTTTTTCTGAGAGTATTCTTTCTAAAATATATTAAAAAATTAGAAATCTAGGTCCCTAAAACTTAAAGTCTAAATGCAAAATGGGCATCTGAGATGAATACACATGTCTTAGGAGCAGAAATGCAGCTGGCAAATAAATACATGAAAAAGTGTTTCCCAGCACTCATTGTTCAAGAAATGCAAAGTAAAGCAATATTGAGATACAATTTCACCCCAGAAAGAATGACTATCATTAAAAAAAACTAATAAAAAGTGCTGGATGGGCAGTGGGGAAAAAAGAAACATTCTTCACACTTGGTGAAAATGTAGACTGGTGCAATCACTATGGAAATCAGTGTGAAGACTCCTCAAAAAAATAGGACTGGAAATCTCATTCAGTGCAGCTTTTTCCCGTCTGGGTGTTTTTCCAAAAGAACTGAAAACATCATACCAGAGTGATAGATGTGCACCCATCTTTATAGTAGTGCAACTTGCCATAGCCAAATCTTGGAAACAACCAAAATGCCCATCACCTGAGAAATGCATTAAAAAGATGTGGTACTTTTATACAATGCAGCATAACTCAGCTGTGAAGAAAGACAAGCTTGTAGTCATTATAGGAAAGTGGATGCAACTAGATATATATACATAAGTGAATGAAATTGGACCCACAATATCATATTGTTTCCCTAGTTTAAAACCTTGAAAGAAGTTAAACTTAAAAGGTATAATAGATGTAGTAAAATGGAAAGAAGCTACACTTAAATATTAAAGAACACAGATGAGAGAAAAGAGAAAAGATAGGAAAAATGAAGGGGGAAGAAACATGGAAGTATATGTACAGGATGGCTGAGTGGATTGTACTAATAATTTCAGTCAGCTTTTCCAAAATATCTGTCAACGTTCAGAATTTTCACTTTGACTTACTCTCAACACTGGTATCTGGGATCTAAGCAACTACATTGAGGACATAATTGTGTGATACAAAAACCATGCTTCAGTACTTCTCATCTTGGTCGTCTAAATGTGTACAGTTCCTAATGTCTTATCAATTATTACTTTCTCTTAAAACTAAATGTTTAGAAAATATAAGAAAAAGGCAAGAAAAAATTAAGATTCTTTGAAAGCAAGGGGTAATATTCAAATATTTGTCCAATCTTTCATAACTATATCTGTTAATCTGAGCAACTGATTTGATGATAAAAATAGATAATATAACAATCATTGCTAATTAGCTACTCTTATTTTGAAAATCTGTAATTATGCATTGGTGTATGTTACCCTACTTCTGTCCTTGCATCTGCATTTGATTTTACTTCTCAAAATAAAAAAAATAGGAGCCGGGGAGGTAGCTCAGTGGAATAAGTGCTTGCCTGGCAAGTCCAAGGTCCTGAGTTTAATACCTGGTACTGCAAAAATAAGTAAATACATACATACATGCATACGTACATAAATAAAATATGCACAATGTGACATGAACTGACATAAAAAACAAGACAACTGTAGGTCTGAATAGCTTAAAAGCACAAATCACAAGTTTTGTCACTGTAGTGCAGCAGTTAAGATTCCAGCTTTCACATTAGGCTCCTTAGATTCAAGTCTGCTTTCTGCACCTATGTAGAACATACACTTTAAAAATATCTTTGCTTTTTATTAGTAGTGTACATTTGTGATATGTAATAGTTATACCACCTTGTGGACTTGGTCCATACACATATCACTACTTGATAACTTGTTTTACTCTTTGCTCTCCAGCCCTTTGCTCTCCTTTTCTCCTTAATGCCTTTTGCATCTCCCAGAGATCTAGCTCCCTGTTTCCTGTCTTCTTTTAATATTTATTCACTACATTACTTATACATTGGTTCTCACGGTAAAGGAAACTGTGTCACATTTAAGAATTTGTATCAGATCAATTTCATTTGGCATCTCAAGGTTCATCTGTCCTTCTGACAGACAACACAAGGTATTGTTATCTATGAATGAGTAGGGCTCAAATGTATGCACTGTCTGTATCCATTAATCTGTTGTCAGGATATAGGCTGCTCCCATGGTTTAGATATTTTGAATTATGTTACCATAGTCATGATTGTGCATTTAACACGGTAGTATGATTTTAGCCCTCTTCAGAGGTTACCCAGAAGTAAAATGTGGATCTAAGTGTTTCACCCTCTTGATAAATAAATTTATTTTGTAGTTTCAAGAAAATTATACCAGTGAATATATTATCATAACATTATCAATATAGAACGAAATCTCATATGTGTGACATTATGGAAGGGAGTTTTGTACTGTGAGTACTATTTCAAGGTTATACATTGAACTCAAAACCTTCTTAACAAAACACAATGTACATGAATATTTCACATGGAAAACATTGGATTTCTTTTGACATGATCACTGTATACATATTTCATTTATTTCTATGGCATACTCTGGAATAAACATGGAAGTCAGTCTCCAAGAACAGGCCAACTCGTATCTAAGCTTTTTTAATAGGAATTATTTTATCTCAAACTGTGGTTGATTGTAGGGAATATCCCTCCTATTATCTAGCATCGTTTCCTTTACATAGGTGGATACAGTGAGAGGTGCACTGATTTGACTCTCAAGAACCTGATTATACCTAATTCTTGTTCATTCTATTTCAGTGTCTTTGTAATGTGCTTCTACTGAGCACCACAATGCTTGCAGATTTTAGGCTGATGAGCTTCATCATGGAGTTTTGGATTAAAATTTTCCTCATCTGTGCAGTGTTGTCAAGTCTTTCCACTGGTGGCACTTGTGTGTTGAAATTCTCAAGCTGTTTTGAAGATCTCCAGGAACTCAGGTGTGTATAATTTAAAACATTGTTTTAATGACAGCGGGTTGCCCATTTTAACTACTGAACTCTATTGTGTTCATGATTTGTGCTATGTTTAAGATTAACAGAAAGAGCAGCAAATATATCATGAATCAAAAAGAATGGGTATTACACTGCTGGATCCCATGATCAAATTAGATGTTCCTTTTATACCACATTCTAATTGATTTGGGACAAATCTTATTGTGGATCACTATTTGTTTTGGTGGATTCGTGAATTTCTTTCTGTACAGAGACAATTGGTAAGTCACACAAATTCTAAGTGCCAGCATGTTTTTTTTTTTTTTTTTTTTTTTTTTTTCGGAACCAGGGATTGAACTCAGGCCAGGCAAGCACTTATTCTACTGAGCTATCTCCCCAGCCCTGCAACATCTCTCCTAGATGTATATTTTGACTTTTGACAGGTATGTCTAAACAATGCTGAAGACATCACTGCGTACAAGGCACAGCTCAGTAGTATCTTACAGAAACATAACTCTATGTGACTGATCAAGAAATGGAGGGGCTGGTGAGATGGCTCAGTGGTCTAAAGCACCTACTTAGAACAAGCTTAGCAAAGCACAGAGACCGCGGTTCAATCCCCCAGCACCACATGCCAGCCAGCCCCGCCCCCTGGTGGGCTGAGCTGGCCACACACACACACATAAATAAATAAAATTTAAAAAAAAAAGAAATGGAATATGGTGATTTGCCTTCAGACTTATTCTGTCTCCTCTATCCTTCACTCTATACTTGTTTTGAATATATTAATAGGAGCAGAACGCGTTAATATATGCTTAAATCTATTGTCATTTAATATGTTATATTCATAATGCCTGCTTGGAACTTCATATAAATGGACTTTCTAAAATTTATCACTTACATGCATATTTTTAGAATTTTTGGAAACTTTGACTATTGAATTTTATTGATTGTTTTAATTATCAATGATTTATTGATTCTTATTGCAGTAATATTAATGGCTTAAATTTTTAGACGATTAATGGGAAGGTGAGTCATTTTGAATTTGGGTCTGTAGTAAGTAATGAATACAGCTATTCTGCACAGAGTGTACTTGTTGGTCTGTGAAACAGGATGTATTTTCTGTTGGGTGAATGGATGTCAATGAAATTATTGCAACATAAAATTTACAGCTAATAATTTTATTAGTACATGTTTGTAATATATAGCCAAATCATTTCATGTAAATGTCTGGCACCTACATATATAATATCTTTGTTCTGTTTACTTTGCTTTCCCCACATATTCTTCAAACACCTGCCCACCATATCCTCATCTCATCTCTATAATGTCTACCACACTGTTTCCAGTCACTTTTATTTTAATCTTAAATTATTTATAGCTTACTTTTCTCACATAAAAGGTCCACATGTCATTTAGCATTCTTTAGGTGATTAATCTCACACTTAGAGTATATTTTCAATATGCATCTATTTTCTTAAAAATTACTCAAATTTATCCTATTTATTTCCCAGTAATACTCTATCCTGCGTATATAACAGATTTTATCACCCATTTATCTGCTGAAGATATACTTATGACTTCCATAATTTTATAACTTTCACATGTGCTGCTGAAAACATTAATATGAATATATCAATATAATGACTTTAATTCTTCTGGACTGAAACATACGTGGATCAAATAAGATTGTTTTTCTTTTTTGGCAGAACTAGAAATTGAACTCATGCCTTTGCGCTTGCTTGGCAAGTGCTTATTCTGCTGAGTTATCTCCCAGGCCACATACACTATTTTTTCTGGTACCAGGGATCGAACTCATGACCTTGCATTTGCCAGGCAAGCACTTATTCCACTGAGCAATATCCCTGGCTTTTTGAAAAAGCTACAAACTGATTTCATGATGGTTGTTTTAGTTTATATTCCCAACAGCAGTATAGAAAGTTTTTTCACCTTCAATGATCTCAACAGCATTTCTTGTTGTTTGAGTTCTTTACAGCCCCTTTTTCTGGAGTAATTTGAAATGATAATATTCTCTCATCTCCATATATCAAACAGAAAAATTCTGAATATTTTTTGTTTTTGACTGTTTGTGACTCTTCTCTCAAGAACTATTTATGACTTTCATTTGTGCATTTCTTATTTGGGATTTTACTTTGGATGGTGTCATTTTTTTGAATTTATTTATATTTTCAAAAGTGATTCTCTGTCCAGTGAATAGCTAGCAACATTTTATTCTCATTCTGTAGGTAATTACTTTGCTGTTTGTTTTCATTGCTGTGGGAAGAATAAATTATTTATTTGACATATTTTTAATTTTCTATTGTTAGTGTTATTGCTTCTGCAGTTGCTGCTCTGCTCAGAAAATTCTCTCCTATGTCTATGTCATCAACAATTTTGTCTATCTTAAATTTCAGCAAGTTTCCAGATACCCAGGTTTACCATTTCCTATTGTTATAATGGCTACATCTTTGCCAGCATACCTTTTTTAGTCCATTTTACAGAGAATCAGATGTACATGTGCCTGTGGATTCTCTCTGCATGATCATTTTTATTCCATTCATCCACATATCTGGCTTTGTGCAGTAGTATAGTACTTTTATCGTCATACCTTTGTGATATGTGTTAAAGACTGATATTACAATGCCTCTTCTTTTCTTTTTGTTTTCCAGAATTATGTTGGTTATTCTGAATCACACTTTGTCGCATATAAAACTTTAATTTTTGTAGCTCCCTTGAAAAACTGATGTTGTTTTCACTGAATTGTATTTTGTCTGTATGTCATTTTTGGTAATATCGCTATTTTGACAATATTGGTACTGTTTATTCAGGAGCATAGGTTTTTTTTTCAATTTGTAAAGGTAAGATATATATAGATTATATAGTAGTAATACCCTATGGAAGATATGACACCTGGAAGATGAATTCAGTAACTTCTCAGTGACAAAGAAAGAAAGAAAAAATAAAAGAAAGAAAGAAAGAAAGAAAGAAAGAAAGAAAGAAAGAAAGAAAGAAAGAGAAAGAAAGAAAGAAAGAAAAAAGCTTAAATGTTTGGATATGACTTAAAATTATAAAAAATTATTCATCGAAATGATAGCACAAACTTTCCAACATTTGTGAAATAATTTAATATTGAAATACAAAGACATTTGAAATTCCAAATACCCACAATCAGAAATAAAATCCTCCCTGCGATATAGCAGTTGAAATTTCAGAAACTCAACAATAAGAAAGAATAAAAGGTATTAGAGAAAAACAAAAAATGATTATAAATTGAACTTCTCAGAATTATGCACATTTCTCTAAACAAACTTTTTTCTTTTGGCAGAACCAGGGATTGAACTCAGGCCTTTGCGCTTGCCAGGAAAGTGCTTATTCTACTGAGCCATCTCCCCAGCCCCTCTCAAAACAAACTTTAAAGAATACACAAGCTTGGAGCAAGTTTCTTTAACAATAAAAAGAATTTTACTCTTGTAAACTGCAAAATTAATCTTCAAAATGGCAGAGAAATGAAGACTTTTCATGCCAAAGATATTACTTAGTAACGTATGGCCACCTAAAAAGCAACACAAAAATATTTAAGGGAAATCTACACAGACAGAGGCTGACACCACCCAAAGAAAAAGAAAGGAAAAAATATGAATCTATCACTGAGAATAGTTAAACAAACCAAAAATTCAGTCCCGCAAAAATACAATGCTTTGAGTGAATTCAGTAAAAAGTACATAATGCTGACTCTGAATATCAATGGTCTTGTCTCACAAAACAAATGATATAGAATGGAATATTAGTTCTAAAAATGCCAGCTATATATGGTCTAAAACAGACAAACCCAATCCAAAGGAAAATGTATGAGATCAAAATTAATGGATGGAAACCAACCAATACAACAAGATTCCCCAAACAAGGCAGAGTAAGCTTCATATTTCCAGACATAACTTACTGAAGCCAAAACTGAACGGTGGAGACAAAGGTGGAAATTAGATATCCATTAAGGAAACAACTCACCAGGAAGCAACAGCAAGTCTAAATATATAAGTATAAACTTCTGGCACAACTTTACAAAAGCAAAACTACTGGACACAAAAGAGGTAAAAATGAATACAACCATAGTGAGGGACTGCAGTATCCCATTCTTACAAGTAAATAGGTGACCTAGAGGAAATGAAATTAAAAAGAAATAGGAGTCAAACTACACCATTATACAAATGGAGCTAACATTCATCCAACAGCATAATATACATTTTTCTCAATTACACACAGAAGTATTTTCAAAATAGAACATAACATAGGAAGTTTAGAATGCTTAAATAAATACAAAAATTGAAATAATCTCTTGAATGTTATTGGCACATACAAAAGTGCAATTATAATTCACTAACAAAACACAGCACAAAAAATTATACAAACATGAAAATTTAAGAACACATCATTCAATAAGCACTGGAGCACGGAAGAACTTACGTGTTCTTACAATCAAAGTACAATGGAAATATGACATCAAAACTTATGAGATGTCATAAAAGCAGTTAGTTCTGAATGCACATATTACAAAACAACTTAAGTAGTTATATCTTCTTGATTCAGTTTTGGTAATTTGTACCTTTCTAGGAATCTGTCCATTTCATCTGTGTCTTCTCTTCTGTGAGCATTAAAGATCCTCAAAGTAGCTATTAATAATCTTCTGAATGTTCACTGGGTCCATGGTAAATACACCCTTTACTTTCCTTATTACTTGTATTTGAATGTTTTCTTTCCTCTTTTGCATGTGTACTTATGTCTACAACAGCACAATTTGTGATAGCAAAATCTTGGAAACAACCAAGGTGCCCTTTAGCTGAGGAATGGATAAAAAAGATGCGATATTTTTATACAATGAGATATTACTCAACTGTAATGAATGATAAACTCAATGCCTTTATATTTAAGTGGATGCCACTTGAGGATATACTCATAAGGGAAATAAACCAAACCTACATGTGTAAATATAGTATAGTCTCCCCAGTATAAGAACTCAAAAGAAGAAATAAAAAGAGAAAGATATAATACAATTAAAAGGAAAATGAGAATTTACGGATTAGACAACGAAGAGAGGGCAAGGAGAAAAGCTAGGAAACATCACGGGGCAAAGCCATACATTTATATGCACAAGATGATTAAGGCAATGATCCTGAGACTGTTAAGCAGGTTTTTGAAACTAGCAGTTAATTGGTAGGATTCTCACCCTGTCTAACTATGTATGCTGATACGTGTGAACTAAGCAACTGAACTGAAGTTAGCAATGGTTAATGGTATGGTCATGCTTGGAAAGCCTGTCATTCTGGTCTTCTAAATACATACTGCTTCTCATGACGTACCAATTACTGCCATACTGTCTCTCAAGTAAATGTTTGTTCTAAAAAAATGATAAGAATGCTACCTTAAACTGATAAAATTATTTCAAGTCCACTGTCATCATCACAATAAATGGGAAAAACCAAATACATTTTGTCTAATATCAGGAATAAGAAAAGGATGTGCTGTCTAAACCACCTCTTTTTAATACAGCACTCAAAATTTTATCCAGAGCAATCATGCAACTGAAAGAAATAAGTGGGATGGGAACAGCAAAGGAATAAATCATATCAATCATAATTGGTGGAAGACATGATCTTTCAGAAAGAAGTTTTGAAAAATTCCCTCTGAAGACTTAAACCTAAGAATCAGAGGCAGGGGGAAATTAATAGGATACAAAATAATTTACAAAATTTATTTTGACTATTCTCTGTCTGTCTGTCTGTCTGTTTGTCTGTCTTTGTTTCTCTTTCTCATACTGGAAATCAAACTCAGAACCTTGCACTTGCCAGGAAGGTGCTTATGCGACTAAGCATTTTCCATGATTCAATGCACAAAAATGAAGCATCACTATGTCTCCAGGATAAAACTGCTAAGAAATAAATCAGGAAAAATTTCCATTTACTGTACTTTCTAATGAAACTAGAGGCCTATGAAGTAACCTAATCAAGGAACTCAGATTTATAGAACTAAAACTATGGTATTCTGAAAAAAGATATTGAAGAGTAATTTCAACTTATGTTTCGCAGCTTAAAATGATTCTACAAAAAAAACATTTTCAAAACACTTTTGACCATTGTGCATGCACAATTTCTTTGTTTCCCCATGTTTTCACCAAACTTACTCTTTGAAGAAAGAGAAAGGGGAAAATTAGGAAGTATGGCAGGGGCAAAAGCATTCATTCATATAAACAAAATGGTTAAGGCAACGGTCCTAAGAATTTCCATCAGGTTCTTGAAAATAGCAGTCAAGGGGTAGGATTCTCACCCTGACTAACTCTATACATTGAAATCTGTGAACTAAGCAACTACACTGAGGATAGAAATGTGTTATACTAAAATCATGCTTGAAATACCTGTCATTTTCATCTTCTAAATGTGGGCTACTTCTAATTTCATATCAATTATTGGTATAATCTCTTTAAAGTAAATTTAAAAAAAAAAGATAATAGAAGAAAGTAAGAGACAGGAAAAAATGTCATAGGAATGTCCTGCTACAATATTGTATATGGTTTGATTTCTAAATTTCTATGTAAAAGTGTGTACTTGTTCTCCTTCACATTCTATAGGGATTTAAATTATACAATATCCATGTCTCTTGGAAAATAGCAGTTCCATGTTAAGTTAAGGCATTTGATATTCAGACAGTGATAGTAAGCTCAACTGCCTCTGTTACAAGGTAATAACATCATTAAGCTTTTCTTCTGGATGTTTAACAACTAAAGTTTGCAGACAAAAATTAGACAAATGGAGGGGATACAAGGATAGCCAATACTTTGGCCCTAGCCATTCTAGGTCATTGAGGACTCAGGACCTAAGGGAACCTGTGCGGTGACACCCTGTAACTCAGTGGTGTCCCAAATTTTCTGATCAAGGAGACTATGGGGCCACAGAGGTAAGAAATTGACGATGTATAGTGTGCCTATGGAGAGTCACCTAGAGAGAAAAGATTCTCTCGGGATTTCAGAGACCAAACTGGTCAAGCAATGGCTATGACTCATCCAGATGGCTGATACTGACTAAAAATCTTCAAGGTGTTGCACATAGTTTCAGGGTAAATCCTGAGGGGATTTGACTGAACTTGTCAGATCAAAAGGTTACATTTTTAGTTGTATAGGTCTTGTTTTAACTTGGTCTTAACCATCCAGCAGAAAAAGTATTAACACGAGGTAGAAAAAGTAATGCCACATTAATATGTTGAGCTGTAAAATACTCAAGTCAACAACTTCAGACAGTTGCCAGTTCTGCTGATAACTCAGTGCTATTATGGACTATTGGTGTATATTAGGTTATTTTGCTGACTTCAAGTACCTAAAATCTTTAGGCTTCAAGTATAAAAAGATCCTGTAAAGACTTCTCCAAATACTGCT
The DNA here is from genome assembly GCF_000260255.1 of Octodon degus. Lineage (NCBI taxonomy): Eukaryota > Metazoa > Chordata > Mammalia > Rodentia > Octodontidae > Octodon > Octodon degus. The sequence goes on from NW_004524782.1 coordinate 2,780,356, forward strand.
TCTCTAACTGCAGTGGAACACCCATCACTGACAAAACAGAGTGAAAAAGTGGGAGATGTTGGGAACCATGAAGCTAGGAAATCTATCTGATATCTGTAGATGGGACTTGGCCCAGTGCCTAAAGCAAACAAGCTACCTCACTCCTGAACATCCCATCTGGTGAAGGTGAGCTATCAGTTGTAAGGCAACCTAGTGTCATGTGTCACTGACTTCACAAAACTGTAAATAAAAGACTATTGTGTTGGGAAAAATACACATGTTTATACAAGAGAGTTAGGATAGATATACAGCTACTTATTCTTAGTTCATTGAGAATAAAATTTTGTACTAATATTGTTTAGACAAGATATTATATCATCTGCATCTTATCCTCTGAATAACTATTATGGAGACAATAATATGCAATGTGTTAATTCTTATAACTGTCCTACGAACATGATTTGAAACTGTTTCATTGATGTTTTATCTTTCTTTTCTCATTAAAATAAATACATTTCATCTTTCAGGTCATTTCCTTTTTAACAGTCAGGACCGTGTTTGATAGCAGCAGGTAGAGGTTTGATTCAAACTTCTCTGTTTAATGAGAACATTAAATATTTGAATATATTTATTCTCAACTGACTAAATTCTTTTTTGAAATTTATACTGCAATATTAACTATTTTAGATTCCCTTATGTAGTGTGCATCAGCGTGTCATGATGAATCATTCTGTATCTTCTAATGAAATTAGAGACCTACGAATGTCTCTAATTTCTCTTCTCGTGCCTGGTTGCCCATCTACCTTTGTCTGTTACTGCCCTTTCAATTTAACTATGCATGCTTTTAATGAAAACTATTCTTAATTTTAATATAACTCATCATTTTTGTCTGTGATTCTAGTGGGTTTTGGAACCAATAATTAGACCATAGAGACAATTTTTTTCAACCACTTAGGTTTTTTTATTTTATTGACAGTTGAAATTTATTCAGAGTTGACCTGCATTATGAAGCCAATAAGGTTGGTGTCTTTTCTTTGTATAGTATGATTAAGATGCCTTTCTGCATTTACTGAAAATACTGTGTTTGCTCCCTATATATCTTTTTACTTTCTATAGTATGATTAAGATGCATTTCAGTATTTGCTAAAAATACTGTTTGCTCCCTATATGTTCTCACTTGCTACTTCATTCTCAGGTTCACACTGTCTCATCCATATTGATGACTTCCTCTGAAATAGCCTGAGAATTCTCTTCAGCTCTTCCTGCTTTATGAACATTTGTGATTCTATAAGAGCTCACTTCAAAATTATTTTTGCTGTTATATCTCTGCCATACAAATTGCTCAGAAAATAATACTATGATTTCAAGGAATCTTTAGAGAAAATGGCAAAAGCATACTTCGTGTCTTTGGCAATTGGAATGATCTTTTTGTCACAAACCATGGTGGGATTCCTAGCCAATTTTTTTCTTCTTTATCATTATATTTTCCTTTACCATACTAAAAGCAAGTTGAGATATGTAGAATTGATTCTCAAGCACATATCGATAGCCAACTCCTTACTTATTCTTTCTGAAGGACTTCCTCAGGTAATGGTAAACTTTGGACTGAAACATGCTTTCAATTATTTTGTCTGCAAATTTATCTTGTATATGGAGAGAGTTGGCAGGGGTGTGTCAATTAGTACTATCTGCCTCTTGAGTGTCTTCCAAACTATCATGATAAGCCCCATCAACTCCTGTTGGAAAGATCTTAAAATCAAAGCTCCAAAGTACATTGGCTTATGCATTTGCCTCTGCTGGTTTCAACATATCGTGGTAAATTTCATTTTCCCTGTGTATCTAATGAATGTATCTGAAAATTTTCACAGCAGAAACATCACAAAGAAAAGAGAGATGAGATTCTGTTCTGTTGCAGATCAAGGGGAAATCCTGGGCTCAGTCTATTTGACATTCATAACATTTCCTGAAGTTATTTTTTCTGTGCTCATGGTCTGTGCAAGTGGCTCCATGATTTTTACTCTGTACCGACACAAACAGCATGTCCGACACATTCACAAGACAAATGTTTTCTCTAGATCCCCTGAGTCCAGAGCCACCAAAAGCATCCTTCTTCTCGTGGGCACTTTTGTATCATTTTACAGCATATCATCTCTCTTTAACTTTTGTATTGCTCTTTTTCCTGAGGTATATTGGTGGCTGGTGAGCATTTCTGATGTACTTTCTCTGTGTTTTCCAACTATCTGCCCCTTTCTCGTAATGAACCAGGTTTCTTTTTTATCCAGGCTCTGCTTTGCTTTTATAAGGAACACTCACCTTGCTGATAAGACATAAATAAATTGTGTGTTTTGGAAGTAGCCTTTTTCATGGTTCATGTGTCTTTTTCTTTTTCTGTCAAAGAGGCAAAACAGAGATTCAAGGAGAAGCCTGATATCTTTCTTTTGTAGAACAATGAGCATTTTGAGTCACTGAATGTGGGAATTGTGTGGGATTTAATGAAATTGATCTAATTCTGGTGTTCTGTGCTTGTGATACCTGAGTTGAAATTTGCTTCAGATACAGTGCATGGATTTTGTCTTAGCAATTATGCTGTTAATCAAAATATTTTGATAAATGCCTTGTTCAAGGAAACACTTTATGACTAAACACAGTGAAGGAATGGGTGGTGAACACTGTGACCGTTGTCTCTGAGTTCTCTGTGTTTTATGGGAAGTTCTATGTGCTGTTTTTTCTCTGTACTTTATTTTTATGGTTGTTTCTAGTAACAAAGTTATTTGTATATTATAGTGTCAAGATACCGAACAGAAAACATATTTGCTCGCATAGTAGGTAATTCAGATGACAACAATAGAAGAGAAGCTTCCAAAGAGAGGAGAGTTTTGGTGCTCCATGCAAAATGTCACGCCTCAAAAATTTTCAGACCCTCCAGCAGCATCAGTGGAGTTCCTAAAAGTGAGGAAGAAAACCTTAAAAAGTTAAATGAGAACATGGGTTATGTAATGATTATAGTAACCATGTCATATTCCCACCACTACAAATACTGGTTGTGGGTGTTTTTGTTCACTTGTTTCTTTTAAAATATCTTGATCATAATTGCACAATCGAATCTTCTTGTAAATTTTCCCACCACAGTAACATTTCCCTAGATGCCTTTCCCTGTGACTTTTCACTACCTACTGAGCATTGTACACTTATCAGACACGTGACAGTGTCTGAGTGGTGGTTGCCAGGCAGGGAATAAATAGAATGTATGGGTGTATCTGGGTCACTGTGTTCCAACGTTGCAGGATACAAAGTTCTAGAAGAATTTTGTCTGTACTGAATATTGACTTTGTTTTGAGGGTACAGTGGGGATGACATCAGTATCAGTGACGTTCTTCATACAACTAGAGTGAAAGTATAATGATCGGAAAGGAAGAAGTGAAATTATCATTATTGGCTGATTACATGACATTCCACATAGAACACACAAAAATCATTATCAGGAGATGTTTAGATTTGACATCCCAATTCAGTAGCATGCCAGGATACAAAGCAAACTCTCAAAAAAATCAATAGCAGTTTTGTACACAAACAAAGAATATACCAACAGTGAAATAGGGAGACCACTCCTTTCACAATAGCATTCACCAAAAAGAAATACTTAGGAATCAATCTTAAAAAAGAATTAAAAGATTTATACATTGAAAATTATGTTACTCTGAGAAAAGAGATTTAAGAGCATGTAGAAAGTGGAAAGATATCCCTTGCTCCTGGACAGGAAGAACGAACATTGTGAAAATGGCCATATTCCCAAAAGTGTTATACAGATTCAATGCAATCTCAATTAAAATATCATTTGTATACCTCACAGATCTAGAGAAAACCTTTCTAAATTCTAAAATTTCCTTATAACTACCCATAAAACCAACTAGGATATTTTTTTCACCTATCAAGGCTAGATAATTTACCTTTCGTGTCTTACCTCAGGGATGTATTAGCTCTCCAGCTCTGTCTCACAACTTAGTTTGCAGGAATATTGACAATCATTCTCTTCCAGAAGAATTCTCAGTGGTCCATTACATTGAAGATATTATGCTGATTTGACCAAGTGAGAAGGAGGTAGAGAATACTCTAGACATGTTAGAATAGAAATGAACATGACTAAAGTTAAGGTCCTTGTGGTGAAATTTCTAGGAGTTGACTGATATGGAGAAACACTTATATCCCCTTTGAGGTGAAGGATAAGTGGTTGCACCTGGATCTGCTTACAATCAAATAAGACACACAATGTTTAGAGGGCCTATTTGGTATTTGGAGGCAATACATTGCTAAATTAGATGACTTATGCAAGCACATTTACTGACAATTAAAAATATTATTAGTGTTTAGTGGCTTCCAGAACAAGAAATTGCTCTTAAATGTATCTAGGATGCTACACAGGTTGTGTGCTAGTGGGACCAAATGATCCAGTAGATTTAGTGGTTCTTGAGGTATCACTGACAGATACTCAATGCTGCTTGGAGTCTCTGGAAGCTACCCTCAGGTGAATCAAAATGCAGTATTTTTATGATTTTGGAGCAAAGCTTTGCTATCTTCAGATCCCTATTTTCCCTTCAAAAAGCAGCTCCTGTCCTGCTACTAAAATTCAAGATAAATGGAATGTTTGAACATGAGACAATAGGTTACCTTGCCTGTTAAGCTGACCATCATGGGCTTGGTATATTTCAGTGCAGCAAGGCAGAAAATTGGATGTGCACAGCAACAATCCATATAAGTGGGAGTAGTGCAGAATGTATGTTTGTATATGAGCAGATCTGGAGTGCATAAGAAAGTTACATGAAGAAGTTCCCCAAAGCCCATGGTTCCTATTGCTAGTACATTGACCTCTGTCTCCAAGTATTTTTCTGTGGCCTCATGAAGTATACCTTATGGTCAAATGAAGGAGGACTATAAGACTAGGACCAGGGTCATGGATGGTATGGCATGTTATGTAGGCATCACTTGAAACTGAAAAGCTTCTGCACTATAACCCTTTCTGGGATATTTCTGAAGTCTATGTGAAGTGAAATCTTTGCAGTCACCAGAACTTTTGGGAGTACCCTTGCTGGTATATTTTCCTTGGAAGAAAAAATGGTCACTCATGCAACTGTCTAATGATTCATGGGTTGTAGACAATATTTTGAATGGATGGTCAGAGACGTGAAAGGAAAAGGAGTGAGGAGTTGTTGAAAAAGATATTTAGGGATGGAGCCCAGTGGGCAGGTCAAGATGATCGAGTTTGGCAGAGCAGAGTCAGGCAGAGCTGAGCCCTGTCCATAGGCTGGTGAGTTGAGTTCAGAAGAGCAGAGCCACAAGGAGTTAGGTCCAGCAGCCAGGTCTGGAAAGTCATTTTGAGTTCAGTACATTTAGACACAGTGAGCTTAGGCATAGTGCTAGGCCCAGCAGGTCCCAGACTGAGGCCCAGGTCTACAGAGGATCATCAAAGCAGAGAGGTGGTGGGAGGTAACTTGGGTAAGCTAGTTTGCTGGGAAGGCTCCAGGTACATAAAGGGGAGGTGACCAGACAGAACTCAGGGGAACTAATTTAAATATAAACTCCCAAGTTATGATCTGCTTTGTTATATGACTAGAATGTTGGCCCCTATGGCCTAAAGTTCAACACCATTAGTTACAAAATTTTGTCAATTTCTAAACTTCACTTGCTTTTCAGTATTGCTAATTGTACCACTGTAAAGAGGATGCCATATCTGCTTTAAGCACATGTTCTCCCTTAGATAATAGTATTGAGAGGGGCTTGGGTAGTAACATCAACAAATCACTATTGCAAAGGAGGGACAGTGCCAAGTGGAAACTAATATCTCACTCTAAACCAATGGAGAAGGAAAAATCTTGGAACACACAAAATAACACTCTCTGACACAAGATATAGTTAAATCCAGACTCTTTACAGGGAGGTTCTGATTGCCGTGTTAGAGCTATATACTGTCAAATTTTCAGAAAGATTCACTGCAATCATAATAAAAATTTCTTTCCAAAATAGAAACTGTAAAAACCAAAGGAGCAAAATGCAATCTAAGGAGACACTAGTATCTAAGAAAGTGGAAGTCATATACATAAAATCTATGAAATAATAGCAACTGAAGTAAAGAAACAACTGCAGAAGGTATAAAGGAAATGAGATAAGAAATAATCTCCCAAGTTTAAAAAAATGATAACTATAATGAAAGAATAACTGTTTCTAAAGAAGATATTGAAAAAAACAGAAGAGAAGAGAGAAATGATGGAAATCTTGAGTGAGCAAAGCAAAAGAAATAAAATGCATCAAAAGGATTCAAAGATCTATACAGGAAAGCAAAACTTCCACTAAGAGTTGGTGAAAATGTTTGAATAGAAGTGAAGGTAGACTTTCACAACTTGAGAGACTCACAGCTAGTGAGTAGGTAAGGAAAGATCGCTTAAAGACAACACAAGCATGGCCTGATAGCTGAGCAAACTAAAGCGCCTGCTTAGGCAGAGTGCAGCAGCTGGGGTTCGATTCCAGGTGTGTTGTGCTGGCCCCACCCCCAGGGTGCCCTGAGATAGCAATTGGGACTGGGTGTGGTGGCATGCACCTGTAATCCTAGCTCTTGGGAGGCTGAAACAGGAGAATCATTGAGTCCAGTCTGCACAATGAGACCCTTTAGACCCTGTCTTAACTGCAGAAAAAAGCCCCAACAAATCCAGGAAAAAAATAATTCAAAAGCTGCAAGACAATGCAAAGATGAACAATACAAGACTAATAGGCATCAATTAGACAGAAAATGACAACACAAATTGCATAAAAAGAATATGGGAAGAAGTAATGGCAGAAAACTTCCCAAATACTGGGAAACAATCTGACATTCAGACGGCCAAGTCATATAGAACTTCAAACAGTATCAATCCAATTAAATCTACAACCATACATATAGTAATCAAGGTTCCAGACCTCAGCACAAGAACAACATACTGAACATGGCTAGAAAAAAGAAACAGATCAATTTTAACAGAAAACCCATAGGAATACCAGCACATTTCTCAGCACAAATGATCAAGTCAACATGAGCATGGAGTAAAGTATTCCATGTCCTACAAGAAAACAAATTCCAACACAAAATGATACACTCTGCAAAAATTTCTTTTCAAAATTAATGGAAAAGTAAAATACTTCCATGACAAAGAACAAATAAAGAAATTCCTGAAGACCAAACCAACTATACACAGAGTACTAAACAATATTCTAGAAAAGGATTAAACTGAACACAATTGCAAGAACAAAAACAGAAAGAACTCACCACACAAGGAAAACAATTAGAGACAGGAAAAAGAACGGAAGCAATAGTAGGAAAATAATGTAACAAATACAAGCCCATACATATCATTTATAACCATCAACGTAAAATGTACTTCTAAATGTGTACAATTTCTAATGTCTTATCAATTGCTATTATACTCTATGTAAAATAAAATAAAAAATAATAAAAGTAAAAGGTCAAGAAAAAATTAAGGTTTATTGAAAGGAAGCATCAATGTTCAATTACTTGTCGAATCTTGCAAATCTGTATCTTTTAATCTAAGTCACAGATTTGACAATATAAATATGTAATATCACAACCATTGTTAATCTGTTTTTTTTTCTTTGAAAATCTGTACCATATGTATTATTGTATGGCACTTTTCTTTTCTTTTCTTTTTTTTTTTTTTTTTTGCGGAATGGGGGATTGAACTCAGGCCCTTGCACTTGCCAGAGAAGCGTGTATGTCACTTTGTTTCTGTCTATGTTTTACTATTTGCTTTTGCTTTTTTCTTTTTACTCTTTAAAATAAAATGACAAAAACTGAAAACGGTAAACAAAACAACATGCAGAATGGCTAAAAAAGTGTCAGACTATGATCCATGGAAATGGCAAAACACCAAATGGTTATTGTTGAACTACTAAGCTTGTGCTAATGTCTTACACAACAATAACACCTAATATGACAAACCTAAATCATATTTTATAATATTACTTTATATACCTATTTCTAGCTATTAATTTGTAGTGAATATATTGCTATGGATAAATTGATCTTGTGGAAAAGTACCTGATTTTTGGAAATGTTAAATTGAAATTACAATCTTATAAATGAAATTTTAATTTCAAACAAATGTTTGTTTGTTTGTTTTGTGTACATTTTATTTTATCTGTGTTTCACAAAACAGCTCTTTTTACTTCAGCTCAAAGATTTTACATTTTTCCTCTTTTCTTTTCCATTCATGGACCTTTTCTTCTTAACACAATTTGGTTCACAAGCTTAAAAGCCTGCTTTTACCTGAGACGCCCGCTAGTCTAAGTGATACCAAAACTGGCTTTTTCACAGCTCATCAAAAAATTAAGATAATTTAAACAGAATCTTTAGACTGGGCAGAGATTCTCAGACATAATACCAGTTGATCAATAGAGGAGTGGTCAGCTCTTGTTCATTAATAAAGATCCACAATAATCTCCATAGTCTTTTGTAAGATACCTTCAACAATTTGATTTTTTTTCAAAAGTTTATTGATAAACAGCAATGAGACAGTTTCAAATCAAATTGGAAGTGCAGTTTCAACAAAAAATACACTGCATATATTCTTCTTAGTGGTTAATTGCTGTGCAAGATGCAGATTTGAGATCCTATTTGCAAACACCATTAGAACAAATCATTCTATTCATTAAGAGAATACAGCTATATATCTATCCTAACCACTTTGAATACACAGATACAAAATGAACATTCATCGGTATACCCCATTTTTTCTAAGTTCCGTTATTGAATATTATAGGTGTGTAAACTCAGCAAAATATTC
>NW_004524782.1:2792274-2803334 GCF_000260255.1 Octodon degus
ATAGGGACTACATCTTCTGTAAATGTCTTGTAGAATTCAGCTGTGACTCCATCCAGACCTGGACTTTTCTTTGCCTGTAGGTTTTTAATTACATCTCGTATTTCATTGGCTGTTATTGGGCTATTGAGAGTGCTTATATCTTGTTGATTTACCCTCAACAATTTGGCAAGAGTCATAAAATAAAGTATTCAAGAAAATAATAAGGTTTTGTTATGAAAGATGCTATAGGTACAAAATGAAATTAAGAAACAAAACTTTGACATGTATACAGTAATTTATTTAATGCATTATATATATTTAGGACTGTCGATGTACATGTCAACATAAATATAAACATGAATCTCTTATGGTGATAACATGTTTGTTTCTGATTCAGACCTGTGCCTTTAATGAAAAATTTGTTATGTACATTTCATTGAAGGACAACAAATTAGGTAAAAGCTACTTATGTATTTAACAGAGTTGATTGGTTGAAAGGTTTTTTGGGGCCAGGGAGATAGCTCAGTAGAATAAGTGCTTTCCTGGCAAGCACAGGGTCCTGAGTTCAATTCCCAGTACTGAAACAAAAAAAAAAAGAACGACAAAAAACATAAAAGGCTTATGTTATGCCTACATGAAAATTAAGTATGTTATGACATATAATCATGATTATCACACTTCAAAGTTATATATGGTTTTGATTTTTAAATTTCTGTGTAAAAACTCAAAAGTAGAAAAAGATATGTGGGGCAAGAGGTATGTGTGGATACATTTCTCCATATGGGCAAAGAATGTGCAGATGTCTATGTTGCATTTGAATGTTGACTGTGTCTCCATCAGAAGAGGACTTTAATAATGAAAGGAGTAGGATTTAGCTTTTGTGGAAAGCAGTCATACTTTTCTTCAGCCACACCTGTAATTGGCTCATAAATAAAGTAGCCATGGTGGTAGGGAGAGAGTCTATACATGGGCTCAGCAACATGGATTTTCACCCATCGTGGCTTATCTTCTATAGCCAGTTCTGAATGTTCAGTCCAGGTTGCCAGTAGCAGAGAGCAATAGAGTCCTAATATGGCCCCATTACCTGTTATGATCAGCCTGTAACCTGAGGCAATTTAATTGTGTGCAACAACATCTGTCATGGAAAGAGTAGAACTTGGTTCTCATGGCCACAGTATTTTAGCTAATTTGATTTTAGCTAAATACATGCTGAAGTATATGGGTCTAGACTCAATCTTCATGTAGATATTGATTGCCCTAGCACTATTTATCAAAAATGTGTGCTTCCTTCAGTATATGTATTGGGCTCTTTTTCAGTGAATAAATAATTGAACATGTTTTCAATTCTTCTATTCTGATCAATTGATGTGCATGTCTGTTTCGTGACAGTACCATGCTGTTTTAATTATATTAGCTTTCCAATATAGCTTCAACTGTGGAATTGTGATGTCTTTTGCTTTGTTTTTCTTACCCATAATTCATTTGCTATTCTGGGTATCTTGTATATGTCCAAATTTTAGGATGGTTTTCTCTACATGTGTGTGAACTGCTGTTGCTATTTTGACTGGGCCAGCACTAACTCTGTTTGTTGACAATACACCCATGTTGATTGTACGGATTGTGCCTATCTAGGAGCAGGAGATAACTTCCTATTTTCTGATGTTAGCCCTAATTTCTTATTTAAGAGTGATGTAATTTTCAGTGCAGCTTTTTTTACTTCTTTTGTTAGGTTAATTCCTAAGTATTGAATTTTTCTTGATGTTGTTGTAAATGATATTGCTTTACTAATTTCTTTCTTAGTGAGTTTGTCGTTAGTGTGTTGGAACGCTATTGATTTCCAAGTGCTTATTTTGCATCCTGTTATATTGTTTTATTTGGTTTTTAATTCTAGGAGTCTTTTGGTGGTACCTTTTAGGTCTAATAAGTAGAGGATAGTGTCAGCTGTAGAAAATGATACTTTGACTTTGTCCTTCTTTATACATTTCCTTTTCATTTATTTATCTTGTTTCATTTTTCTGACTACTGTTTTAAGCACTACAATGAAGAAGACTGTTAATAATGAGATGTGGGTAGACAGTGGATTTCCACTTCTGGCAGCATAGTTTAAATTCTGCTCTAGTACCTCAACATTTTTCATTAATTATATAACCAGTGAATGATTACCACTGAAATTCAGAAGAATATGTACAATACCCTGGTAATTACACAATGGTGGGCACTTGAGAAAGTAAATTGTTTTTTCTTATATTTAAAAGAGCGATAAAATATGTACATTTATAGCACACTGATTCTGTTGCTGCATTTCTGAATATATATGTTGAATAAAAGTATTCTAGTAGCTTTTATTGGTAAATGGATGCATCTAGAAACCATAATCTTAAGTGAAATAAATCAGAAGAGCATATGCAAATAACCTATTGTCTCTGTAATGGGGGAACCTGAAAGAAAAAATAAAATCTTAAGGGCAAATAAATACTGGGAAAAGGGAATGAACCTGTTCAAAAGGACAGAGTTACTGAGTTGAGGAGAAGGATGGGAGAGGTAGAGAGAAAAAGATATATCTATGTATGTAAGCAGGATGGTTGGGGCAACTGTAATGTGGATTTGTGCTGGTTTATGGAAAGGAGCAGTTAATGCTTAATTTGTTTTGTCTCCTTTTTAATTTTTGGTATTGTTTCTCAATTTTGTATATATTTCATTCTTTTATTATTCTTCAGATTTTTCATGCAATTATCTGGTAAGATGAACAGCTAGTTTGAAGAAAACACTATGCATTACAACACATACTGTGAAATTCATTTTTCTTAAGTGAAATTCTGTATTACTTGTAATTTTTCTGTTTTAATACTGTTTTGTACTCTCTTTTGAAAAAATAGTGGCCTCATCAAAAGTAGGCTTTAATAATCAAGTGGATTGGATGGCACTTTTGTGGAAAACAGATACTGATTTCAGAGAAAACAGGTACTCTGTCTGTCTGTCTGTCTGTCTGTCTGTCTGTGTATCTATGTTTGTCTCCATAGGATATGTTTCTACTGAAACTCTAAGTGCTGTTATTAACCTAGTAAACTAAATTTTCCAAATCATTCATAATTTATTTACATTCATCTGAATATAGATTTACACTATTAAGCATTTGTAATTCCTTCCCATCATTCTTTTACTGCTTAATTCTTAAATAATGGTAGAGTGTATGTTTGAACATAATGAATAAACTTGGTTTGCAAAAAGAATATCTCGAAGATATTCAGGAACTCCAGGTTTACACACGTGCCTCTCTGTCAGTTCTTCAAATGTCAATACATTTCTTGTAACTTCTACCTATTAAAGGCTCATAAAAATGTAAGTCCCTTCCATACCTTTGAGTGGTCTCTTTGGAGATTGTCACAGAAAATTGTAACTGCCCTTGGTAATTAATAACTGAAAAACTATTTTTAGATATGTCATTGTGTTCCCAAGGTGCCACTGTCACTGCTAGTACAGATAAAGTGATAATTATGGTTCAGAGCTCGATTGTGGTCACAGACTCACAAAGCTTTCTCACGTCCAACTCCTTGCTTCTCCACATTCTGGAAGTCAACATTCTCGTAGTTCAGCTTCATGTAGAGGTAAAATATCAAGCAAGTATTTTGTATTTCAAGGCTGGGTGTGGTTGCATTTACCAAGATCCCGGTACTCAGGACGCTAAGGCTGAAGGATCCCTGCGAGCCCAAGATCAGCCTAGACTATAAAGTGAATTCAAAGCCAGGTTGAAATGCATAGTGAAAGCCTGTTTCAAAAAAAAACCAGTTTGTATTTTGATCTGAGAGGCATATTCAGCAAAGGAAGAATTTCTAAGTACTTATGTCTGGAAAAGGATTTGTTTGGTAGGTAAGTACTTATGTCTGGAAAAGGATTTTGTTTTCTAGGAAAAGAGTGTAAAGGGTGAAAATCTGATGAATAGTTCCTTAACCACATCCTTAGCAAATAGAGATCTCTTTCAGTTCATGATGTCACCTTCTAGAACTTAATTTAATTTATTGAAATCATCAACAAAGATGATTGTTGGTAAATCATCACTGAAAAAAATGAGGCTTTGTAAGCTTAAGAATTGAAACAGTGACATTTAGTTGTTGTTTCCATAAACTTACACTCAAGAAACTGTAAATTCACAGTATCAGTAGTAGAATCTTATGATGATTTCATGCTTAGGTGAAGGAGTAAAATTGAATCTTTAGAATTATCAACTTCTGTGCAGAACAAGTGTATCTGAGATCATTCATGGAATAAACATGTGCATTGAAAATCTAGGTATATTTACTTGATACACAAAGTTTAATTGTCACCATTAATTTAAAGAACTGCAAGCACTATTGTTTCAGGTTGCAGACAAGGATTCATATCGAATACATTTTGAATTAATGTCTTTGGCTTTAAAATATATGCCTGCCAGGGATTATGGATATGGCTCAGTGGCAGATCATTTGCCTAGCATTTAGGCGGCCCTGGGATTGACTTCCACCAATTAAAGTAAAAACTAAAGTTTAAAACTATTTAAAAATCACTGTAATGATGAACCCAGGGATTCTTTCCACATGTGAAACAAGAGCTCTACTGCTGAGCTAGGTCCCACACCGGTATCCTAAAGTTGATTTTTTCATAGTAAGACTACTTCTCATCAAATATATCCCTTATACTTTCTCTGTACATGTATTTCACCAGCACACATACAGAAAATTTTAAATGCACAATGAAGTGTTGTTAACTATGTTATATAATGTCATAGAGTGCTATCCAGAAGGTTTTCAGGTTTCTGCGCTTACATGCAATTAAACGCCTGTTAATCAGGAATTCACAATCGTCTATTTTGTAGCATCCCAAACTCAGTTTCTGGGCTGTTTTGTGCTATGAGTATCAGATGAATAAGATGTTGTAGCATTTTTACTTTTTTCGATGTCTACATTTCACTCAACCTAGTATCCTTAAGCTACTTTTTATCCTTTAGTAGGAAGTATAAGTGATTCCTAATATTGGCTATTTTGACAAGAGCTGCAATGAAGGCAGTGCTCCAGTGAGGTTCAGTTAGAACGTGAACTTAGGATCCTCAATTCTTCCTCATTAATATCCAGAGGTTAGAATTCTGCAGCAGATGATAGGAATTTCTTCTGTATGAAACATCCACAATTTTTCCAAAGTCTTTATTCCTGTAATAGTACATAGAAATCCAATTTCTCAAGGTTCTTTCCACCTTCGTTGTCTTTGGTAATTGATAAAATTCATCGTGGCACATATTATATGCTGTAACCCATTGTACTTCTCTTTGTAAGCCCATATCATTATTTATGTTGAATAGGCTTTTAATTATCAGTTGGCAATTTCTGTTCCTTTTCTATGGAAACTTCTTCATTAAGCTTTTTCTTAATAAACTTTCCTGTTTCTTGGAATTTTTTCTATATTTTATTAATTTTATTGAGAAAGAAATAGCAATGATCCAGTTTCAAAGCAGGTCAGTAGAATAGTTACAAAAATCAGTACAACTCATACTCTCTTCGTAGTAGTTATTCAGAGCACAAGATACAGACATGATATCTTCTCTAAATATTCTTAGTACAAATCCCTCTTCTCATTGAGCTAAGAGAAAGTAGTTGTATATCTATCTTAACTATAATATATATATATATATTTTTTTTTCACTACAAAATGGTCCTTTATTTATACCCCCCTTTTTTGTTTTGTTCTTTCAGAGATGGGTGTTCCATTACCATTCAAATATAGTAGGTGCTTGAATTCAGCAAAATAACACAATATACTCCAACAGTCCATAATAGTACTGGCTTATCATCAGAACTGGTCATGTCAGAAGTTGTTGACTTGAGCCTTTTATAGCTCAGCATATTAATATGGCTTTACTTTTAATTCTTAGTGGTTATACTTTTCTGCTGGATGGTTAAGATCAGGTAAAAGCAAAGACTATATAACTAAAGAATGTAACTTTTATATCTGACAAAGTCAATCAGACCCCCTTAGGATTTATCCTGAAACCATGTTCAGCAGTTTGTAGGTCTTTTGACAGTGTCAGCCACGTGGATGAGTCATGGCCATTGCTTGACCCATTTGCTCTCTGTGAAAGCCGGAGAGAATCTTTTCTCTCCATGTGACTTTCCTTTGGCACACTATGCATCATCAGTCACTTTCGTCTGTGGACCCATAATCTCCTTGAACAGAAAATTTGGGACACTGATGAGTTACATGATATCACAGTACAGGTTCTCTTGGGTTATGAGTCCCCACTGACCTTGAAGGGCTAGGGCCAAAATATTGGCTATCCTTGTACTCCTTCTTTCATTCTAAGTTTTTCTCTGCAAATTTAAGTTGAGAGGAGAACTTAATGATATTATTACCCTATAAAAGAGGCAGTTGAACTTAACATCACTATCTGTCTGAATATCAAATGCCTTAGAAATAACATGGAACAGATATTTTCCAGCAATTGTTCATATTGTAAACTTTAAATCCCTATAGAATGTGAAAAAACAATTACACATTTTCAGAAAGAATGTTAGAAATCTAATCATCTGCAACATTTTAGTAGGACAAGCCTACGACATTTTTTCATGTCTCTTGTTTTCTTTTATGAACTTTTTAAAAAGTAAATATTTACTTGAGTATAGAAATAATTATATGACATCAGAAGCAGTACGTATTTAGAAGGCAGGAACGATACATATTCCAAGCATGCTGTTAGAATTACACATTGCTATCCTCTGTGTAGTTGCTTAGTTCAGTGATATCAGCACATATAGTTATTCAGGGTGAGAGTTATACCAATTAACTGCTAGTTTCAAAAATATGATGGAGATTCTTAGGACCATCGCCTTATCCATCCTGTGTATATAAATGTATTGTTTTGTCCCTTCCATGTTTCTTAACTTTTCTCCTTGTTCTCTCTTGATTATTTAATCCTTAAATTCTCTCTTTCCATTAAACTGGGTTGTACCTTTCAATTTTTATTTCTTCTTTTGAGTTCTTACACTATAGGAAGACTATATGATATTTACATATATGGGTCTGGTTTATTTCACTTATGCATATATCTTCAAGTTGCAATCACATATATGAAGGCTTTGAGTTTAATATTCTTTATAGCTGAGTAACAATCCAGTGTGTAGAAACATCATATGTTTTACATCCATTCGTCATTTGATGGGTATTTTGGTTGTTTCCAAGATTTGGCTGTCACAAATTGTGCTGCTATAAACATAGATGCACAAATATCACTAGGATATGATGTTTTCAGTTCTTTTGGGAAAATTTCCAGAAGGGGGATAGCTGCATTGAATGAAATTTCCAGTCCTAGTTTTTTTCAGGAGTCTCCACACTGATTTCCATAATGGTTGCACCAGTCTACCTTCCCACCAGCAGTGGAAAAGGGTTCCTTTTTCCCCACAGCCTCTCCAACATTTGTTGTTGGTTGATTTCTTTACGATAGCCATTCTTCTAGAGTGAGATAGTATGTCAATATTGTTTTATTTTGCATTTCACAAAAGGCTAGTGATATGGAGCATTTTTTTCATGTATTTATTAGCTGCTAGTATTTCTTTCTCTGAGAAGTATATGTGATTCTCGGGTGCCCTTTTCTGGATTGGGTCTTTAATTTTGGGGGCTGAAGACAGGGAGATAGTTCAGTAGAAAAGCGCTTGCCTGGAAAGTGCAAGAACCTGAGTTCAATCCCTGGTTCTGCCAAAAAAAAAAAAAAAAATTGGGAGGTCTAATTTTTTTAGTTCTTTATAAATTCTAGAAAGAAAATCTTTTTCTGAGTTATTGTTAGTCAAGATTTTTTTTCCAAACTTGTGGATTGTCCTTTCATTCTGTTGATAATTTCTTTTGGTGTGCAAATCTTCTCAATAAGAGAAGGTCGCAGTTGATAATGCTTTAAATTATTAACTGTGCAGTTTGAATTTGTTCATGAACTATTTGCCTACTCCTATGTCTTTAACATTTCCTCCTATTTCTCTTGCAGGAGATTTAGTGTTTGCGTTTTAATGTTAGATCTTCAATCCATTTTGACGTTAGTTTAGTGCATGGTGATAGACCTGGGTCAAGGTTTAGTTTTTAGCATGTAGAGAGCCAGTTTTTCCAGAACCATTTGTTTAGGAAGCTATCTTTCTTCCAGTAAGCATGTTTGCACCCTTTGTCAAATATAAGGAGGCTAAGTAGCTGATTGTGCATTTTCTAATCTATTCCACTGGTTGTTAGGTCTATTTTTTTGCCAGTACCATGATGAGTTTTACACAGTATCTTTGTTGTATAATTTCAAGTCAGGAATTTTAATGCCACCTGCCTTGTCTTTGTTGCCCAGGATTTCTTTTGCTCTTCTAGGACTTTTCTCGTTCCAAATAAATTTGAAGAATGATTTCTCTAGGTCTGTGAAGTATGTTGGTGGTATTTTGATAGGTGTTGCATTAAATTTTTGTAACAATTTTGGAATAATGACCATCTTCACAATGTTGGTATTTCGTATCCAGGAGCAAGGAATATCTTTCCATTTTCTTTATTTAAAATAATTTTATTGAGAAGTAAATATCAATGAGACAGTTTCATGACCAATTGCTGGCACATTTACAGTAATTAATATATTACACATTGTTGTCTTAGTGGTTATTCATTGTACAAGATATAGACATGATATCCTGTCTCAAGCACTATTATAACAAACCTCTCTATTCATTGAATTAACAGAGTGGAGCTGTATATCTAGCCTAAGTATTTTGAGTATAAATTTTCTTAAATCCTCTATGATCTCTTTTTTCAAAGTGCTGTAATTTTCATTGAATAGATCTTTGACTTCTGTAGGTAGATTGATTCCAAGGTATTTCATTGTCTATTGTAAAAGGTATTGTTTCTCTACTTTCTCTCTCAGTGTGTTTGTTATCTGTGTAGAGGAATGCTATTGACTCGTGGGTATTGACTTTGTATGCTGCTATGTTTTCAAATTTTTGTGTTAATTCTAGTAGCTTCTTGGTGGAGGTTTTTTGTCTTCCAAGTAGAGAATCATGTCAACAGCAAATAATGATAGTTTACCTTCATCTTTACCTATTCTTACTCTTTTATTTCTCTCTCTTGTCTAATGGCTCTAGCTAATGATTCTAGAACTATATTGAATAAGAGTGGTGGTAGAGGACCACTTTGTCCTGTTCCAGATTTGAGAGTGAAATATTTTCGCTTTTCCCCACTTAGAATTATGTTAGTTGTTGGATTGTCATAGATGGCTTTTATCAAATTGAGGTAGAGACCATCTCTTCCAACTTTCTGTAGGACTTTGAAACATGAATGAGTGTTGGACTTTGTCAACAGCCTTTTCTGCATCAATTGAGATGATTATGTGGTTTTTGGATTTCGCTCTATTGATATAGTGTATTACATACATAGATTTGCATATATTGATCCATCCTTGCATTCCTGGAATGAATCATACATGGTCATTGTATATAATCTTCTTGAGAATTTGCTGTATTCTTTTGCTAGGATTTTATTGCAAATTTTTACAGCTATGTTCATAAAAGAGATTGGCCTGTAGTTCTCTTTTTTAGTTACATGTTTCTCTGGTTTGGTGTCAGTATAATAGTTGCCTCCAGGAGTGATTTAGGGGGGGATTGTTTCCATTTCAATTTCATTTAAGAGTTTGAGTAGTATTGGGATAATATCTTCTGTAAATTTCTTATAGTGTTTGGCTATTAGTCCATCAGGACCTGAAATTTTCTTTGTCAGTAAGTTTCATATTTCATTTTGTATTTCATTGGCTGTTGTTAGGATGTTATAAGTTCTTATATATTCTTGATTCAGGTATGATAACTCGTATCTTTTCAGGAATTTATTCATTTCTTCTATGTCTTCAATTATGTGAAAATAAAGATACTTAAAGTAGCTATTGATGATCTTCTGAACTTCCAGTGGGTCTGTAATAATTTCACACTTTTCATTCCTTATTACTTAAATCTGAGGGTTTTTTTTTTTTTTCGTTTCCTCTTTCTGATGAAGTTAGTTAGGGGCTTATGAATTTTATTTAGTCTTTAAAATAACCAGCTTTTTGATTCGTTAATTCTTTGAATTGTTTTCTTAGTGTCAATTGCATTAATTTCTACTCTAATGTTTATAATTTCCTTCCCTCTTTGGGTTTTGGGTTTGGTTTGCGCTTCCTTTTCTGGGATGTTTGAGATACAGCATTAGGGTATTTATTTTTTCCCTTTCTGTTTTCCTAATGTGTGAGTTCACATCTATGAATTTTTTTCTAATAATTTCTTTAATAGCATCCCATAAATTCCAATAAGTTATGCTTGAATTTTGATTGAATTGTAGATATTGTTTAAATTCATCTGTCATCCATTGGTTGCTGAGGAGGGGGTTGTTTAATTTCCATGTACTTATGAGTTTTTTTCTGGTTTCTTTTGTCATTTATTTCCAGTTTCATTGCACCATGATCAGAAAATATGCATAGGATAATTTTTTTTCTCTTCCTGATACTTAATCATAAGCTATGGACTAGTATGTGGTCTATTTTAGAAAATGTTCCATATGGAGGTTAAAAAATGTGTAACCAAATGTGCTTGTGTGGAACAGTCTGTATATGTCCACTAAGTCCATTTGTTCCAAGTTCTGGTTCATTTCTGGTACTTCTTTGCTAAATTTTTGTCTGCTTCACCTATATTTTTGGGATAAGGAGGTGTTTGGGTCTCCTGTTAAAATTATGGTATTGGAGATTAGATTTTTCATGCCCATTAATGTTTCACCTATACAGTTGGCTTCTCCTGTGTTTGGTACATAAATATTTATGAATATTACTTCTTCCTGTTGAATTTTTCCCCTAATCAGTATGTAGTGGCTTTTTTAAAATTTCGTTTGATCATTCTTGCTTTGTAGTTTAGACTGTCTGTGAACAGGATTGCTACACCTGCTTCTTTCTGTGGTTCTGGGACATGTAGTTTTGTTTTCCATTCTTTGTTTTTTTTCCCCCCATTTCTTCAACCTTTATTGTATGAATGAAAGAACTTGAGACAATTTAGCTCAATTTTAATAAAATGTTTCCCAAGCAATATTTTGACCAGGTA
>NW_004524782.1:2805949-2818665 GCF_000260255.1 Octodon degus
TCATTACCACACAATCTGTGAGTGTGCCCCATTTTTCAAAATGTTCTCTTAAACTATCATCGGTAGTTTCAAAACTCAGACCACCAATAAACAGCTTCCTCAATTGCTCTGGCTCCTTTGGATCATGGCCCTCCATTTTGAGACCGGACTCGCCTCTTCCAACTCGAGTTCAATATGGGACCGAGAGGAAGCTGTTTTCCATTCTTTGACTTTCAGCCTATGAATTTCTTTATGAGTTAAGTGTGTTTCTTGTATACAGCATATTGTTGGATTTTGTTTCCTAATCCACTGTGGTAGTCTATTTCTCTTAATTGGTGAGTTGAGTGCATTTACATTGATGGTTATAATTGAGATGTGTTGACTTATGATGGACATTTTATTTACTTGCTGTTGTTTAACCCTTTTTATTCTGTGTTTATTTGTTTGCCCTATTTGTTGGGTTCTTTCCGTTCTCAATTCTGGGAGTTCTGATCATTTAGGTTCCTCTCTAGGACATCTTTTAGTAGAGTTGGTTCTGTTGTCATTAAATTCTTTAGTTGTTATTTGTCATGGAAGCATTTCATTTCTCCATCAAACTTGAAAGAGAGTTTTGCAGTGTAATTGTCGCCTGGGCTGTAGTTTGTTTACATAGAGGACTTGAAGCACTCTGCTCCATGCTCTTCTTGCCTGCATGGTTTGTGAAGAGAAGTCGGCCATAATTCTGATGGGTTTTCCTTTGAATGTGATCTTTTTCATTTCTCTAGTAGCTTTCAGTATATTGTTCTTGTGCTGGATTTTTGGGATCTTTACTATTATATGTCTCAGTGTGTTTTCAATTGGGTAGATATTTGGAGTTCTGCATGCTTAGATTAACTGAATGTCAGATTGTTTGCCCATATTTGGGAAGTTTTCTGCTGTTACTTATGCCCATATTCTTTTTATATTATTTGTATTGACTCCATCTTTCTCATTAATGCCTATTAATCTCACATTCACCTTTGCATTGTCTTGCAGATGTCGAATTATTTTTCTTGCATCGTAGTTTTTTAAGAGATGTTTTCTTACCTTTTCACTAGTTGCAATGGCGTCTTCAACAACTGGAACTCTGTTTTCAGTTTCATCAGATTGTGATTGAGGTTTGAATTTCCTATTCACCTCTTTAAATCTGCTTCATTCATTTTATTTCTTTTCTAAGTTTCTCATTCAAGGATTCCATCATTTTTTTAATCAGTGTCTTCTCTAGAAGTACTTATTAACTCTTTCATCATAGTTATCAGTTTTCTTAATTTAGAGATCTTTTCTGATCTGGTTTCCTCTATCCTTTTCTGCAGTTGTTTCTTTACTTCAGTTGCTCTTATTTCAGAAATTTCAGGTTTGTGATTCTCAATTTCTTCTATGCTACTGTCTCCTGCATTTGTTGTTGTTGCATTTGGGGCCTGAGCCTGCATTTTTTCTCCTTTTGTTTGTCATTTTGTAAAGCAGTGTCCTCTGATCTTTGTAGTAGAGCTTTGTTGCAGTCATAAATTTAGCACCTACCAAAATTCTTACCCAAGAGATATTATGTTTATGGCAATTACAGTTTTGTATTTACAGAACTACAATTCAGAACAATATCAATGGGTAGTGATATTTAGCAATTGAGTAACTGTTGTAACTAATGGGTTTGTATTTTAGACAGCAAGAGAAAACATTATGTCTGTGTAACTAAGTAGATATTAAATTAGGAATTTGTAC
The DNA here is from genome assembly GCF_000260255.1 of Octodon degus. Taxonomy (NCBI): domain Eukaryota; kingdom Metazoa; phylum Chordata; class Mammalia; order Rodentia; family Octodontidae; genus Octodon; species Octodon degus. The sequence continues at coordinate 2,807,663 of NW_004524782.1, forward strand.
TTAAGTTAGTTTCCCTAAGTTCTGTCTGATCACTTCCCCTTGATGTCCCTGTGGTCTTACAGGCAGACTAGTTCGTCCCGGTTACCTGTTGCCCCCTCTGTAGATCAAGAGAGACAGAGAGGACACTGTCATAGGTCTGGGTCTAGCGAAGTGTTTCAGCTTACCGGGTCCATATCTACAAAGTCTGAAACTCATCTTGATGTGCCTGGTTTTGGTCTGGTTGCTGTGCCCAGCTTTTTCCTGCTGTAGCCCATGGAAATGAACCTACTTTGCCCCTCTGGCAAGATCTTCTCTTCCTGGATTAGCTGGGTGGTTCTGGCCTCTATCCTCTTTTCAGAGACTTCAGCAGCAGAGTTTCACATTAGCCCTGTCTGACAGAGGAGGTTCCTGCGAGTATGTGCATGGTCCCCTCCACACACATGGCCTGGGCTGTGTCTGTAGGGGTCCAGTGTGTGCAGCAGAGCAGATCTCACACACACGTAGGCCTGCTCTGGGTCCGGAGTGGATCTGGTGGGCCTATTTTCTTGCTATTGTGTTATACAATTTTATCTGTGTGTTGAAAACCTCAGTGCTCATCAATTTATGTTCTCCTACTCTGTATTTATCTCTTTTTTTCCCCAAATTGTCTTTTTTTTCTAATAGTTTCACTTAACTAATGCATTAAGTAATTCATGCATTATGATCAGAAGTTAGTACTAAAGAATGTTTCATGCTATAACGTTTTAATACAAATTATTACTGAAGATATTATACCTTAGGAAAAGAATAATGGTGCTTGATAATTACCTAAACAATGGCTCTAGTATTTTTATTCACGTAATGTTGAAAATGATTTGTTATACTCCAAAATAATGTTGAGTCAGTTTTACATTCATTAAGTCCACCTTATATGTTGGGCAATATCTTTATGATTAAGCCATAATTAGTGCACCTACATTTTACCAGGATCTTAAAGACTGAATTAATATTTGATATTGAATTTTAAAATCAATATATCCACAGAAAGAGGAAAGTATTAGAATAAAATGTAGTTTAAAATACCCATGATGTGACATGAAATGAAATAAAAACCAAATGCATGCTGGGATAATTTGAAAACACAGATGACAAATTTTTTCACCAGAGCACAGTAGTTAAAATTGAGTTAAATTCCTATTACACTCCTCAGATGCAAGTCTTCTCTCTGCCTATAAGTAGCACCTACATTTTAAAAAATATAGTTTTGATTAGTAGTATACATTAGTGGTGATATGTAATAGTTATACCAAGTTGTTGATTTGGTCCATACACATATCACTTCTTGATAATTTTACTGCTCTTTTCTCCCAGCCCTCTCTCTGCTCTCCTTTTCTCCCTTTGAACCTCCCAGAAATATATCTCTGTGTTTCTTGTCTTTTTTAAGGTTTATTCTTTGCATTGTTTATATTTCCTTTCTCACAATGAAGGAAACTATGTCATATTTAAGCCTATGTATGTGATTTGTTTTATTTAGCATCTCAAGGTCCATCTGTGTTATGACAGATAACTCAAGTTATCATTATCTATGAATGAGAAGGGCTCAAATGTATGCATTGCCTATATCCATTAATCTATTGGTGGAATATAGGGTGCTTCCCTGATTTTTCTATTTCAAATTGTGCTTCTACAGTCTTGGTTGTGAATTTATCATGATAATATGATGATTTTAACTCTCTTCAGAAGTTACTCAGAAATAAAGTGTGGCTCTAAGTGAAGTACATTCTTTATACAGAAATTATTTCCGTGGATTCAGGAAAATTATACCAGGGAACATATTGTAACATTATCAATATAAAATAAAATTTCATATGTATGCCCATCACAAAATCCCCATCTCATCTCCATAATGTCTATTAGTGAGTCATGTATTATACATTCAACTCTAGGAACCCTCTTAACAAAATACAGTGTCCACAAATGTACCATATGGAGAATATTAGAACACATTTGATGTCATTGGTATAGTACACACCTCTTTTATTTCTGTGGCGTACTTTGAATTAAACATGGAAGTCAGTCACCAGGAATAGGCCAGCTCTCATCTAGACTTTTACGACAGGAATGATTTTATTTCAGGCTGTGGTTGCAATGTAGGGAATTTCTTTCCTCTTAACCAGTATTCCTTTGGTTACATAGATGGATGCAGTATTGTCAAGAATGTGATTAAAACTAATTCTTGTTCATTCTGTTTCAGGGTCTCCATAATGTGCATCTGTACTGAGCATCACAACATTAGTAGATTTTAGGCTGATGGGCTTCATCATGGAGCTTTGGATTAAAATTTTCCTCATCTTTACAGGGTTGTCAAGGGTGTCCACTGGAGACAATTACATGTTGGGTTCTCAAGTCATTTTGAAGAGTTACAGGCACTCTAGGTGTGTAGAATTTAAGACAAATTCTTTCAATTACAGTGGGTTACTCATTTTCACTACTGCGCTCTATTGCTTGCGTGACTTTCCTATGTCTAAGATTAGCAGAAAGACCAGGAAATATATCATTAACTTTAAAGCATTGGGTATGACACTGCTTTATTCCATGATCAAATTAAATGCTCTATGTACACTACATTGTCATTGCTTTGGGAAATGTCTTATTGGGGATCATCACTTGTCATTTTGGGTCCATGAGTTTCTTCCTTTTCAGACACAATTGGTAAGTCGCACACCTTCTCAGTGCCAACATTTCTCCTACTTTTGACTTCTTACAGTTGACAAGTATTCAGAAATAACAGCACAGGTGTCACAGCTTGCAAGGACATGGCTCAGTAGAATTTTGCAAAGATAATACAACTATATGTAACTGATCAATGAATTGAATACAGTCATCTATTTATAGATTTCTTCTGTCTCTTTGATGCCTTAGCCTATATTTCCTCTGAATGTATTAATAGGAGTGGAACCCTTGATTATCAGCTTGCATCTATTGTCACAATTTAAGATATTATATCCATAATGCCTGCTAAGAACTTCATATAAATAGACAGTATATTATTTCACATTTGTTATTTATGTGTGAATAAGACTAATTCTTTGATTTGTTATTTGTATGAATATTATGAGAATTTGGGGAAATTGCATCTTTATTATTGAATATTATTGATGGTGTCAATTAGCAATATTTCATTTAATTTTATTACATGAATATTATTGACAAATATTTAGATGTTAATGGGAATGTAAGTGGTTTGAGTGTGAAGGTATAAGTAATGACTACAGCTATTATATACACAGTGTAGTTTGTTCTTCTGTGAAACAGGCTTTATTTTCTGTTGAATGAACTGATGTCAATGAAAATATTGCATCTTAAATTTCAATTTAAAAATTTTATTAGTATATATTTGTATATGTAACAAAATTTCCTTTTGTGTAAGGAATATATTCACTTTACTTTTCCTACATGTTCTTCAAACAGCCCATCACAAAATCCCCATCTCATCTCCATAATGTCTACCACTGTGTTTCATGCCACTTTTTATTTTGCTTCTTAAATTATTTATACTGTATTTTTCTCACATAAAAGAAACCATACACTGTTTGATATTCTGTACGTGGTTCACTTCACTTAGCATATGTTTTCCATGTGCATCAATTTTCCTGAAAATGCATTCAAATTTAACCTACTTATCGTGAGTAATGCTTTATTCTGCATATGTAACAATGTATTATCCATTTTTGTGTTGATGAGATATCTATGACTTCCATAATGTGATGATTGTGATGTGTGCTGCTATATACATGGATATGAATGTATTATTGCAGCATAATAACTTAAATTCTTCTGGCTTGAAGCAAGGAGAATTTAAGTCATTTAAGTGGATCAAGTAGAATTTTTTTTTTTAAATTTGATAGAGGGTCTTATGACATACTTGGACTTATAGTAATCCTCCTGTCTTATCTTCTCTAGCACTGGAATTATAGGTGTGTGCCACTACTCTTGGTTTCAGTGCCAGCATGGTGCAGCTGGCCGGCATTGCATGTAGTACCAGGGATCAAACTTGGGACCTTACACTTGCCAGGAAGGTGCTTAGACCACTGAGCTATCTCCCCATCTCCCCATCACCTTGTATTTTTTTCCTGTATTTTAGAGAAGGGCCTACAGGGTGTTCAGGGTCTCACTACTTGATTGGATTTGTAGTGATCCACCTGTTTATAGCCTTCCAAGAGCTGGGATTACAGGCGCGCATCACCATGCCCAGCCTCAATTGCCATTTCAGTGCACCCCAGGGGCGGGGCCAGCATGGCAGGACCAGGGATCAAACCCTGGTCCATGTGCCTACTTTCAGGCACTCTAATCTTCTAAGCTATATGGTCGGCCCATGAATCAGTTCTTGTTGCATTATTTTTATTTTCTTATTAATAAAATTTTATTATTTTTATAGCTACCTGAAAAGAACAATTTTTTTAAAAAAATTGTATTGCATTTAATCTACATATCATGTTTGGTAATATGTCCACTTTGACAATATTGGGTACTGGATTTCCAGGAGCATAGGACTTTTTTGATTCTCGAAGATTACATTAATACAGATTATATGCTCAGTAATAACCTTGGGAAGACATGACTCCTGCAGATGAAGCCAATATCTTCTCAATGACAAAGAAAGAAACAAAGCAAGCAAGCAAGCAAGCAAGAAAGAAGAAGAATGAAAGAAAAAAACCTGAAAAGTTTGGAAATAACTCAAAAGTTATAATCATTTTATTTATTGAAATTATAGCATAAAATTTCAAATATTTGGGAAATTATTCAATACTGAGGTACAAAGACACCCGAAACTCCAAATAACCACAACCAGACACGAACCTCTCCTTGAGAAATAGTAGCTGAAATTGTCATAATTTCAGCAAAAGAGAATAAAAGCTTTTAAGGAAAACAAAAAAGACATGGAAATTCAACTTACCAGAATTATGCACATTTTCCAGAATAAAATTTACAGGCTAGATAACATTAGATCAAGTTTATCTTATGATGAAAGAATTGCACTTCCATTCCTTGAAAAATTAGCCTTCAGCATGACATGGAACCAAGGACTTGTCATGACAAAGAAATTCTAGAGAAATACATAACCACTAAGACATCAACACAAAAACATTTCAGGGTATACTTTATAGAGTGACAGAGGCTGACACTACAAAAGAGTCCAAATAAAACATACATCTGTTATAGAGAATAGTTGAACAAAAAATCATATTGCCAAATCAAATGTAATGAATGTAAATAGCTCACAATAATAGTTCTCAGATCATAACTCACAAAACAAAAGCAAATAAAAATATTGGTTCAAAACTTCCACCCAGAAATGGTCTTAAAAAAGACAAACCTTACTGAAAAGAAAGGGTATAGACTAAAAATGAAAGGATGGCAAATAACCAGTACAACCAGATTCCCTCAACAAGGCAGAATAAGTTTCTTATTTTCAGACACACCATGTTCATGTTAAAAAATGATCAGAAGAAGGGGCCGGGGAGATGGCTCAGTGGAATAAGAACTTCCCTGGGAAGCACAAGGGCCTGAGTTCAATCCCTGGTTCTGCAAAAAATAAAAAAATAGATAAATAAAATGATCAGAAGAGACAAAGGTGACCATTATGTACTGGTAAAGAAAACAACTCAACAGTAAGAGATAACAATTATAAATATGTATGCACAAATTTTTGACTCCATTTCACAAAAATCCTACTGGACAGAAAACGATAAAAATGAATGCAGCCATCATGCAGGACTTCACTATTCTTACAAGTAGACAGTTCATTCAGAGAAAAACACTAAAACAGAAGAAGTAGGAGACAAAGTATACCATAAAATAAATGGATTTACAGATATTTATGGAATGTTTCATCTAGCAACACAATATACATTTCCTCAACTATACACAGCACTTTTTCTGAAATAGAAAATATCTTAGGAAATATGAATGCTTAAGTAAACACAAGAATTGAAATAATGTCTTGAATGCTCCTGCAACATACAAACATGGAAATTTAAGAGTACACCATTCAATATCCAATGTATCACAGAATAATTTAAAAGTTCTTGCAATCAAAGCTCAATGGAAATACAAACTTATGGGACATCATGAAAGCGGTTCTAAGGAGGAAGTGCACATAGTTCTTAATGCACACATTAGAAAGTGATCTAAGTAAATTACCTAAGGATACATGCCAAGATCAAAAAAAAAAAAAAAAACAGTAAAAATACAAATTTTAAACTATTAGAAGGAAAGTTTATAAATATTGGAGAGGAAAATAATGGAAAGCAGACTAACAGTACAAAGAGTGAATGGCTTCATGATCTTTGATTTGGTTCTTTGAACAACAAAATTAAGTAAAGAAGTTATGAAAACCCTGAATAGAACAATAACAGAATAAAATATCAACAGCATTAAAACTCCTATGAGCTAAAGAAATGTTCGGAACCTAATGGATCCACAATGCAATTCTACCAGAATTTCAGGGAAAGTCTAACACGAATGGAACTCAGTATCTTCTATGAAACTGAAAATTAGATAGCACTTCGAAACTCATTCAGGAAGCTAGCATTACCTTGATACTCAAACCAGAGAAAGTCAAACAAAGCAAAACAAAACAAAAAAAGAAAGGAAGTGCTTCCATGAATATAGATGCAAAATCATAGACATGGGTAAACCGAATGTAACCAGTCAGTAGGACGCTCGTATATCATGACCAAGTTGACTTCATCCCCAGGATGAAAGCATGAACCAATATGCATAAACTGATAAAGGCAATAAAACACATAAATAGAGTTGAGGATAAAAATCAAATGTTCTCAATAGGTGCCCAAAAAACCTCTGAGGCACCCCCAAATCCACTCATGATTAACAACCTTGATGAAAATGAGGGATCAAAGAAGCTTATCTTTTTTTTTTTAAAAAAAAAAGCTTATCTCAAAGTCAGTAAAAATGTTTATGCCAAATCCACTGCCAGCACCATAATAAATTGCAAAAGCTGAAAACATTTTATCTAAAATCTGGAACAAGAGCGGAGTATGCAGTCACAACCACTCTTATTTAATACAGTACTCAAAATGGTAGCTTGAACAATCATGCAAGAGAAAGGAATAAATGGGATATGAATCCAGAAGGAAGAAATCAATCCATCTGTATTTTAATTGGCATGATCCTTTTGAAGCAAGATTTTGAAAACACCAGGAGACTCTTAGAGTAAACAGATGCAGAGAAGTAGCAGGACACAAAACAATATGCAAAAATTAAAAGCACTTTTATACATCAAGATTGAACCTAAGAAAGAAATCAGGAAAAAATTCCACTCATGGTAGTTTTTAATGAAATTGAAGACCTAGAAATGAACATACCTAAGGGATTGAAAGCTCTCTAGATTGAAAACTATTGTACTCTGGAAAAAAAAAAAAGATTAAAGAGGAAATGAAGCTTACATTTTTAGATTAAATGAGATCTTACCAAAAAAGGTTTTGAAAACACTTGTACCTGTTTTGCATAGACAAGTTCTTGGTTTCCCCATTTTTTTTTTTAAATCAAATTTGCTCTTTTTTGTCATTTGCATCTTAGCATTCGGGATGGTGTTTGATGGTACCTGATCGTAGTTTCATTCAAAATTTTCTATTTAATGAGAACGTTGAAAAAAGTATTTAAAAAATAGGAATCCCCATCTCCTTCATGGCAAACTTCCTGATCTCCTTACGTGCCCGAGGGACGCGCTTGTTGAAGCCCACTCTGTGGATGCGCTTGTGCATGTTGGTTGTGTATTCTTGGGTCAGCACCTCGTTGATGGCAGAATGGCCCTTCTCACCACCCTTCTTTGTGGGAGCCATTCTACCCGGCCCAAGTTGGAAAGGAAGAGCGCGGTGGATTGTGGGACCCTCTTCACTCTTTTAATAGCTATTGAATGAATCTCATTGTGGATTTAATTTACATTTCACTATTGACTAGGCATGTTGAAAAAAAACCTCCAGGGTCAGTGAGATAGCTCAGCGGCCTAAAGCATCTGCTTAGGCAGGTTTATGCTAGCACAGGGGACCACAGTTTGATCCCCAGAACTACAAGCCATACCAGCCTTGCCCTCAGGGAAGGGCTGAGTTGGCAAAAAAAAAAAAAAAAAGAAAGAAAGCAAACAAACTCCATGTGCTTATGAGCTGCTGGCTTCTCTTCTTTGGAGAAATATATTTTAAAGCCTTTGGTCATTTATTAAATTCAGTTGTTTGTTTTTTGTTGTTGAATTGTAGGAGTTTCTTGAATGTTATGGACACGAATCTCTTATTAGAACTATGATTTGCAAATGTTTTCTACTATTCTGTGTGTTGGCTTTCATTGTATTGGTGCTGTTATTCAATAAACAAAAATTTTAATCTTGGTGAACTGTAAAAAAAATAAGGGCAGACTAGATAGCTCAGCAGACTAATGCCCCTGTTTAGGCAGCGTGGAGCATGGGGCCGGGGTTCAAGTTCACGGGGCGCACTGGGATAGCGATTGAGACTGGGAGTGGTGGCAGGTGCCTGTAGTCCCAGCTCTTGGGCAGCTGGAAACAGGAGACTCACTGAGTCCAATCTGTGTAGTGAAACCCTCTAGACCCTGTACTAAATACATTTTAAGAAAGAACATTGAATATTCTGTATATGTTATTAACTGAAGAACATTTTTTTGAAATGTAAACTACAATACTTCTCATTTTTAATTCTTATGTAACGCGTAAGAGCACCTCATGACGAATATATTTCTATGCGTATCTTCTGTCTCTTCGTGCGCCTGGGTGTCTTTGTATCTCCTCTTGTCTGTGATTTTTCTTTCAATTTAACTCTGCAAAGTTTTAATGAAAATTATTGACAGATGAGCAGGACCCCAGTGGGGCTGCACTTGGCCTTATGGGCTGAGAAGAAAGCCAAGGTAATTGCAATAATGAATGCTGTGGAAGAAAACCAGGGTTCTGGGGACTCGCAGAAGGTGGAAGAGGCCCGCCCTCCTGCTGTACAGCAGCCCACTGACCCTGCATCCCCCGCTGTGGCCACCACCCCTGAGCCACCAAAGCAGCTGAGGACCTGGAATGTGAGGTATGTCGACCCGGAATGTCGAGCGGCTGATGCCTCTGAGCTCCTTTTACGGTGCATTCCACCAGGCTACCTGCAACAAGCAGCCCATGTACCACAAGGCAATCTACGAAGTGCTGCAGGTGGACAGCAGCCATTCAGGGAAGCTGTTCCCAGCCTGCCATGACAATGACGAGCGTGACACTGCTAAAGCTGTGGAGGCACAGAACAAGCAGGTGACTGAATGAGCCCTCGGGGGGTTCCAGTCCTCTGGCCCCAAGGGGCTGGAGCCACCAGAACATGAGAAGAATCCCTACAAGGAAGTTTACACAGACATGTATGTGGGTTGAGCCTGAGGCAGCTGCATGTGCGCCACCTCCTCCAGCCAAAAAGCCACGAAAGAGCACAACAGAGAAACCCAAGGTTAAAATTATTTAGGAATGCACAGGAGAGTGTCGTGCGGCAGAAGTGCCGGAACATCAAGGGCATTTGCATCTCATGTGGGAGCCTCAGTGTCACCTTGGAGCACCCGCTCTTCATTGGAGGAATGTGCCAGAACTGCATTCTGGAGTGTGTGTATCAGCGCAACAACGATGGCGAGCACCAGTCCTCATGCACCATCTGCGGTGGGGGACACGAGGTGCTCGTCTGCGGGAACAACTGCTGCAGGTGATGTTGTGTGGAGTGTGTGGATCTCTTGGTGCAGCCGGGGGCTGCCCAGGCAGCTGTCAAGGCAGAGCCCTGGAACTGCTATATGTGCGGGCACAAGGGCACTATGGACTGCGGTGGTGGCGGGAAGGTTGGCCTTCTCGGCTCCTGATGTTTTTGCCAATAACCATGACCAGGAATTTGACCCTCCGAAGGTTTATCCACCTGTCCCAGCTGAAAAAAGGAAGCCCATCAGGGTGCTGTCTCTCTTTGATGGAATTGTAACTGGGCTCCTGGTGCTGAAGGACCTGGGCATCCGGGTGGACCGCTCCATTACAGTGGGCATGGTGGGGCACCAGGGGAAGATCATGTATGTCGGGGACGTCCGCAGCGTCATGCAGAAGCATATCCAGGAATGAGGCCCATTCCATCTGGCGATTGGGGGCAGTCCCTGCAATGACCTCTCCATCGTCAACCCTGCTTACAAGGCATCTAGGAGAGCACTGTTCTACTCTTCTTGGAGTTCTACTGCCTCCTGCATGATGCATGGCCCAAGGAGGCAAATGACTGCCCCTTCTTATAGCTCTCTGAGAATGTGGTGGCCATGGACGTTAGTGACAAGAGGGACATATCATGATTTCTCGAGTCCAATCCTGTGATGATTGATGTCAAAGAAGTGTCAGCTGCACACAGGGCCTGCCTCTTCCAGGGTAAACTTCCTGGTATGAACAGGCCGTTGGCATCCACTGTGACCGATGAGCTGGAGCTGCAGGCATGTCTGGAACATGGCAACATAGCCAAGTTCAGCAAAGTGAGGACCATTACTACTAGGGCAAATTCCATAAAGCACGGCAAAGCCCAGCATTTTCCTGTCTTCATGAAAGAGAAAGAAGACATCTTATGGTGTGCTGAAATGGAAAGGGTGTTTGGCTTCTCTGTCCACTACACTGATGTCTCCAAAATGAGCCGCTTGTCGAGGCAGACTGCTGGGCCAGTATTGGGGCATGCCAGCCACCTCTTTGCTCCAATGATCAGTGCCCAGAAGAGAAAAAGGATTTTAAAACAAAAACCACAGAGATGAAAATACCAGAGGGCTTTGCCTTGTGAAAGGGTTGGACATCATCTCCTGATATTTCTTTCTTTCTTTCTTTCTTTCTTTCTTTCTTTCTTTCTTTCTTTCTTTCTTTCTTTCTTTCTTTCCTTTTCTTCTGCTTCTTCTTCTCCTTCTTCTTCTTCTTCTTCTTCTTCTTCTTCTTCTTCTTCTTCTTCTTCTTCTTCTTCTTCTTCTTCTTCTTCTTCTTCTTCTTCTTCTCCCCTTCCTTC
>NW_004524782.1:2818765-2895317 GCF_000260255.1 Octodon degus
CCTTCCTTCCTTCCTTCCTTCCTTCCTTCCTTCCTTCCTTCCTTCCTTCCTTCCTTCCTTCCTTTTTTTCTGTAGGGTGTTCAGGGTCTCACTACTAGATCGAACTTGTAGTGATCTGCCTGTTTACAGCCTCCCAAGAGTTGGGATTACAGGCCTACACCACCACCACCACGCTCAGTCTCAATTGCCGTCTCAGTGTGCCCCAGGGGTGGGGCCAGCACGGCAGGCCCGAGGATCGAACACCCTGCCTCTGTGTCTGCTTGCGGGTGCTTAGAGCTGCTGAGCTATTTGGCCAGCCCCATCTCCTGATTTTTCAACATTAACCTTCAATCCTACTTAAAAAGCGAAACCAAGCCCCCTCCCTACTCCCCTTTTAGGGTCAAATCATTTGTTTTCTTCTCTTTCAGAGGGGTTTTCTCTTTGTTTGGGTTTTTGTTTCTTGCTGTGACAGAAACAAGAGCATTATTGCAGCAAAAATCAGTAACAAAAAATAGTAACGATATCTAGCAGAGGAAAGGCCAGAGAGATGACAGAAGGAAATTCTATAGAAATCTATATATTGGGTATTTTTCTTTTTATTATATATCTTTTTGTTATTGCTGTCTCTAGCTGATCAGATAAGAGCACAAGCAGGGGCAGAAGATTAGACACTCAGGGTGGGCAAACTTTCTCCCCACCTCTGAGCTGTCCTACCAGCACCATTCCTAGTCATGCATGTAGAAATGTAGATTTGAGACAAAAGCCTGATGTCCCAAGAGAGCAGGGAACAGTACACAGAGCCCCAGGAGGGTTGCTGTCTGTTTGCAAATTTCCGGAAAGCTGGGATTCAAGGCTGCAGATAGCAGCTTCTCCTGCAGGTGTCCTGTTCTTTGATCCCTTGCTTGGGATGTTATCAGCTAGCATTCATGTAGACCTAGAGTTAGGCAAATGGTGGAAGTCAGTAGAGATAGTAGTTTGTATTCACTTAAGTAATTATGCACATTCCTTAGCCTGCCTTTAGCCCTCAGTAAATGTGAGATGCTTCTGAGGCTCTGGGCTCACTTGGAGAGGGACTAAGCTCAGTGAGACCTCTGAAGCTACATTCATCAGGTCTTCTTGTCATTTCTTTCGGCACCAACCCGTAACATACAACACATACAAACAGAACCCAACGAGCAGCAGGGAGATGAGATCACCACACAAGATACTTTACTACAGTATTTCAGGTGCCTACCACACAGGAAACCTTGAAGAAAACCAGTTTCTAGAAGCTGCCGTTACTGCTTGTTTACAGTTTACAGATATATGATAGATATGTGTATATATATGTATATATATTACTGTTAATTACTATGAAATAATCATTCTTAATTGTAAAATGTCATCTTGTCCATAAGTCTAGTGAATTCTCTAAAAGGTAATTTCTTTCCTTAGGTTACAGAGATAACTTTTGCTACCACATATGATACTTACTATAATTACAAAGGAATTTACTCAGAATTGATGTGTAGTTATTATAGTGTGACTAAGATACATTTCAGATTTTACTGAAAATATTGTATTTTCTTTCTATATGTTCTCACTTCTCAATTCTTCTCCAGGTTGACACTATCTCATCCATAGTGATGACTTAACTTGAGATAGTCTTCATCTCTTCTTGCTCCAGGAACCTTCAAAACTGTGTAACAGCTCATCTTCAAAATTATTTTTGCTCTTAAATGGTTACAATAACCTTGTGCAGAAAAATAATCAAAAGTAAAAAGGAAAGTTTGGAGAAAATGACAAAAGTAGAACCCATGCATTGGGCAATAGGAATGATCTTTTTGTGGCAGACTATGGTTGGAGTCCTGGCCAATTTTTTTCTCTTTTACCATTATCTTTCCCTTTATCACACTAAATGCAAGTTGAGATGCATAGATTTGATTCTCAAGCAAATATTGATAGCGAATACCTTACTTACTGTTTCTAAAGGACTTCCGCAGACAATGGCAGCCTTTGGATTGAAACATTCTTTTAATGATTTTGTCTGTAAACTTATCTTTTATGTTGAGAGAGTGGGCAGGGGTGTATCAATTAGTACCATCTGCCTATTGAGTGTCTTCCAAACTGTCATGATCAGCCCCATGAACTCTTACCGGAAAGATCTTAAAATCAAAGCTCCAAAGTATATTGGCTTATGCATTTGCCTCTGCTGGTTTCAACATACAGTCATAAATTTCATTTTTCCTCTCCATATTTCATATGCATCTGAAAAATTGTACAGTAGAAACACCACAAAAAAAAGAGAAATCAGATTTTGTTCTCGTGTGGATCAGGGGACAAACCTGGGCTCAGTCTACCTGGCATTAGTAGCATTCCCTGAAGTTATTTTTTCTGTACTCATGATCTGCTCAAGTGGCTCCATGATTTTTACTCTGTACCAACACAAGCAGCGGATCCAACACATTCACAGGACAAATGTTTTCTCTAAATCCCCTGAATCCAGAGCCACCAGAAGCATACTTCTTCTTGTGGGCACTTTTGTATCTTTTTACAGCTTGTCCTCCATCCTTAACTTGTCTATCGCTCTTTTTCCTGAGGTAGATTGGTGGCTGATGAGCATTTCTGATGTACTTTCTCTGTGTTTTCCAACAATCAGCCCCTTTCTGGTAATGATCCAGGATTCTTCTCTATCCAGACTCTGCTTTGCTTGGATAAGGTGTGCTCTCCTTCTTTATAAGTCATAAATAAATTGTGTGTTTTGGAAGTAGCAATTTTCAGAATTCATTTCTCTCTAAGAGGCAACATAGAGATTCAAGGAGAAGCTTCGTATCTTTGGTGGACCAAAGAATATTTTGAGTCAGGATAGCATCAGTATCAGTGATATTCTTCCTGTATCTAGAGAAAACTTATCTAAAATTCACATGAATCAACAAAACACCCAAATATCGAAAGCCATCCTGACCCAAAAGAACAAAATACGAGACCTGACAATGTGACTTCAAAATATACCATAAAGCCAAAGCAAATTTTTAAAAGAATCTGTGGCATTGTCATAGAAACAGACCAATAGCAAAAGAAACCATAGCTTGTATTATAACTTAGTTTTAAGGGTTGAATCTGAAGAATGAACTTGGATTTCTGAAAATATCTCACAGAAGTAGGGAATCTATTTAGACACATCTGCCTCTCTGCCAGTTCCGCAAATTGAGCCTTTCTCCACATTCCCCTCAGTTGCAGGGATCACAAGAATGAAATAACCTCTTTAATACATCTGTATCGCTTCTTTGGGAATACTTATAAGAAAGTTGTAATTGTATTTGACAATTAGCAGGTATGCAAAAAGTTGTTCAGAAATGCCCTTGTGTCCCAAAGTCTCCACTGTCATTCCCAAGCCAGAAGAAGAGATAGCTACAGCTTGGAGAGGAGAGGAGGTCAGAGACTGACAATCCTTTATTTCAGGGGCCAGCTGTCTCCTTCCCCTGCAATGCTGGCTGTCATGAGTCTCAGACAGAGCTCCCTTTCTTAGAGAGTGAAGGAACTAAGTCAGTATTTTGTCTTACAGTCTTAAAGACAGTATCACTCTGGAAAGGAAGTCAAGGTAAATTTTCATGTTTAGAAAAGGCATTTGGTGATAGAAACACATCCATTGGAAGGGAGAGGAATATTTCTGAGTTATGAACTGAGCCAGTAAACATCATGGTCCCAGGCACTATGTCAGTTCATGATGATTCCTAACATAATTTAATGAACCTGTAACTGAGGATTGTTGGCGAGTCATCACAGTGACTAGAAAATTGTGCTTTATGTTGTTATGGATGGAAGTGGTTAAATGTGTCTGCTATTCACAAAAACCTTACAAGAGAAAAGTCAAATTCACAGCATTACTAAAGGTATGCATGTCATATCTTCATACATATGAGAAAGAATAGAATGGAGTTGTATGTATTTTCTACTTTGGTGCCAAAATTATGCATCTGAAATTATTTCTGACATATATTTATGTATTTATACAGGATAGTTTAGATAATTGTATTTCTAATTTCTGATGGTCTTTTGGAAGGAGCAATTAATGCTTAATATTTTTCTTTTATTATTTTTTTGCTTTTTAATTTTTTATAACACTTTGGCCTCGATATTATTTTTTATTATTTATTTTTAACTCAGTATTAACTTTATTAAAACTCAATAATAATTATACAGAAAATTAAAAATTGTAGACAAACATTGAAATGTGAAAGATATAAGATGAAGACAGAGTGAATTTTAGAGAAATATTTCTGAAATGAATACATAACATGAGATTAATAATAGATTTCAGATGGCTGGCCAAATAGCTCAGTGGATTAAAGTGTCTGCAAGCAGATGCAGGAGCCTGGGTTTGATTCCTGGGCCTGCTTTGCTGGCCCTGACCCCAGGTCCGCTGAGACAGCAATTGAGACTGGGTGTGGTGACGCACACCTGTAATCCCAGAATTTGGTAGGCTGTAAACAGGCGGATCCCTACAAGTCCAACTAGTAGTGAGATCAGAGAACACCTTGTAGACCCTTCCCTAAAATACAGAAAAAAATAATAATAGATTGCACATTGTAAAAGTATTGTTTACAAACTTAAATGAATATAACAATAAAAATTATCTATCATGTTATACCTGAAATGTTTGATATTCAGCAGATAGGGAGGTTAAACCCAACTGCATATGTTGTAGGGTAGTAATAAGCTTCTCTTCTGGAGGGTTAACAACCTAAGTTTGCAGACCAAATATTAGAGAAAAAGAAGGGCTGCAAGGACAGCCAACATTTTGTCCCTAGCCTTTCAAGGTCAGCGAAGACTCAGGACATAGGAGAACCTGTACTGTAACATCTTGTAACTCAGTTGTCCCAAAATTTCTTTTCTTTTTCTTTTTTTTTTTTTGGCAGAACCGGGGATTGAACTCAGGCCCTTGTGCTTGCCAGGCAAGTGCTTATTCTAGTGAGCCATCCCAATTTTCTGATCAAGGAGATTATGGTTCCACAGAGCAACGTGATTGATGATGTAGAATGTGCCTAAGGAGAGTCACATGGAGAGAAAACATTCTCTCAGGCTTTCACAGAGAGCACATTGGCCAAGCAATGGCCATGACTCATCCACATGGCTGACACTGACAAAGGATCCACAAACTGTGGTGCAGGGTTACAGGATAAATCCTGGGGGGACTTGACTGACCTTATCAGATGCAAAAGTTACATTTCTTGTTACAGGTCTTGCTTTATTTTGGTCTTAACAATCCAGCAGAAAAGTATAAAAACAAGGTGTAAAAAGTAGGAAATTATAAAAATAAGGTATAAAAAGTAAAGCCATATTAATATGCTGAGCTGTGAAAGGCTCAAGTCAACATTGCCAGTCCTATGGATAACCCACTACTATTGTGGAATATTGGACTATATTGGATTATTTTGCTGAATTTACGCACCTACAATATTTAAAAGGTAATGGAATACTCATCTCTAACAAAAGTAAACAAAAAAAGGGATACAAAGGAAGGGCCATTTTGTATTTGCATATACAAAATAGGATAGATATACAGCTACTTTCTCTTAATTTAATGAGAAGAAAGATTTGTACTAAAAGTGTTTGGACAGGATATCATGCCTGCATCTTGTACTATGAATAACCACTAAGAAGATAGCAATATGTAATGTATTAATTATTGAAACTATCCTATTAATCGGTTTTGAAACTCAGTCATTGCTATGTTTCTCAATAAAATTTTAAAAAAATCTTCAAAAAAACCCAACTGTCTGCAGTAAAAATGAAGAAGAAATTTACAGATCAGTGATACAATAGTTCACTTGTGCCAAAAATCAAGAAATTATATTCATATAACTAGAATTCTCAAAGTAGAAAGGAGAAAGCAGTAAATATTTAAATATTTAAATTTTCTGAATTTAGTTAAAATTACAATATCACATTTCCAGAAAAAAATTACCTTTTGTATAAGAAATATAAATAAAATCATAGCAAGATACACAAAAATGAAATTGTCCAAAACTAACTGTAAAGAAAAAAATCATGAAAGCATATACATAAATTAGCTATGGAAGAACAAAATTAAATAGCATCTTATTCCACATTAGAAAAAATAAGAGCAAGTGGGTAAGAAACTAGGCTTATTTATTCAAGGGACTGAAAAAAAATGTGTCCTCACTGGATTTCACACTTAGTAAACACGTCTTTGAAAACTAAAAGTAAAATATTTTCCAGTTACACAAACTCAAAATATTCTAATATCTCCACATGTAGCATATAGAAAACAACAAAGACCATAATCCATGAGGCAAGAGAAATTGTTGTATGGTCCTGGCTAAGGAATAAAGAGCTCTCAAAATGGCAGTTAAGCAGGACTATGGAAAATATAATTACATTAAATGAACCCATTTAAAAGGTCATTGAAGATTTCCACAAAACAGTATTGATCTTATCTCAGATTATATACATATTTTTTCATGTATATACATATATATGAAAATATATATAACATATTGTATATGTATGAATATATATGTGTGTGTTCATATGTGTGTGTGTGTGTGTGTGTGTGTGTGTGTGTAAAGGACAAGGAAGAACTAATATAAAGTCAATGGAAAATGGATTTATACTTTGAAAAGTTTCTAATACTAGAAGAAAATATCACACCATGACTTACAAGTAGTTTGTAAGTCAAACAGTATAAATCATAAAACAAAAATTAAAATAAAGGAGTATTCAGAAAATTAATTAAATGTTAAATTAATTAAAAATTAAACATTTAAAAACAATATTCAAATATTAAAACTAAATTGTGGGTCCAACTAAGAAGCCGAGATATAGTGTATCATATGTACGAGTCTGTGATCAAGTCAGAGTACTCACACAGTATTTGATTAGGTTAATAGAGACAAAAATATCAACTAAGAAAAAGTTTTCATGATAGTGAAGAATTACTAAGAATAAAACAACAAAAATACTGCAATGGCAAATATACGGCCAGCACTTCTAACAGTTTGGGGATAGGCTATTGTACAAAATTCTAGTATGTCGTGGATGTGGATAGTGTCCATACTGCTTATGGGTTTTCAGGTGTCATTTGTAGGACTAAACTACTGCTAATTCCCTGATAGTCACCCTGCAAACCCAGACAGAATAGTGACCCATCGGGTGTAGGAGAAATTCATTTGTCGAGTATGCTGATGGAAATATTTTGCCACTGTATTCACAAGAATAATTGAAAAACTGCTGTTATATACCTCTTTTTCTCCTGTGTTTACTTGTTTGCCTTATTTGGTGTGTTCTTTCCATTCTTATTCATGGAGTTGTGGTCATTTTGATATCTCTCTAGAATATATTTTAGTAGTCTGTGTAAGGTAGGCTTTGCTGTCATGAAATTCTTTAGTTGTTCCTTATCATGGAAGTATTTCACTTCTCCATTAAACTTAAAAGAGAGTGTTGCAGGGTACATCAGTCTGGGTTGGAATTTGACTTCTTGCAAGACCTGAAGTACTTTGTTCCATCCTCTTCTTGACTTGATGGCTTGTGAAGAGAAATCTGCCAATACTCTGATGGGTTTTACTTTAAATGTGTTCTGTTTCTTTTCTCTAGCGGCTTTTAGTATACTGCTCCTGTGCTGAAATTCTGGGATCTTATTACATGTCTGGGTGTGGTTTTAATTGGGTTGATGTTATTTGGAGTTCTATATGCTTCAGTTAACTGAATGACAGATGGTTTCCCCATATTGAAAAGTTTTCTGCTATTACTTCTGTCCATATTCTTTTTATATCATTTGTGTTAACTCCTTTCTCATTGATTTATATTATGTTGTTCATCTTTGCATCGTCTCTCCGATGTTGAATTATTTTTTCTGCATCCTAGTTGTTTTTAAGAGATCTTTTCTTACCTTTTCACTAGCTGCAATGGTGTCTTCAAGGTCAGAAAGTCTATTGTCCCTTTCATTCAAACGATTTTGCCAGCTTGTGATTGAGGTTTTAATTTCCTGCATGTTACTTTGATTCTGCTCCATGCATTCTATTTCTTTCCTATATTGCTCATTCAAGAATTTCATCATTTTTCTATTCTCCTCTATTTTTTGTCTTGTTTAGAAGCACTTAGTACTTCTTTCATTATAGTTATCATTTCTTGTTTTACTTTAGAGATTATTTCTGATCTGATTTCCTCTATACCTTTCTGCAGTTGTTTCTTTACTTCAGATGCTATTATTTCAGAGATTTCAGGGGTGTGGTTCTAATTTCTTCTATGTTAGTATGTCCTGCATTTGTCCTGGGTGGGCTTGAAGCCTGAGAATGCATTTTGCTCCTTCTCTTTATTTTGTATAGCACTGTCTTCTGACCTTTGGTGTAGAGTTTTGGTAGTTATCACTTTAGCACTGGGTCGTGATCTCCCAAGTTTAAACTCGTCTAGGTGTGTGTGGCTTGGATCTGCCTGCTGTGTTCCACTTCCGGAAGGGAACCAGCTGCGCCACTCTGGCAAGATGTTCTTCTTCTGGATCGGCTGGGTGGATCTTGCCTCTACCCTCTCTGCAGGGAGTTCTGTCGCAGGGTTCCACATCGGGCCTGTCTGATGGAGGTAGTTCCATACACAGGCCTGACCTGGGTGCTGGCTGCAATGAAGATCCAGTGGACCAACAGACAGTTCCACTCACATGCCAGGCCTGGGCACTGCACTGGCTGGAGTGAGGATCCGTTGGGCCCCGAGCACTCTCACTCACATGATAGGCCTGGGTGCTGGCTGGAGTCTGTTATTTCTTATCAACCATAGACATTTGAACATTTAAATTCCTGTAGAATGTTAGGAGACAGTAGTGAAACTTGTAAAAAGAACATCTGACATCAATAGTCATATGTAGTAGTGTCACTTAGTCATAAGTGATGACAAAATAATCATTTAACTTATGACCTCATGTTGGCTTGACATGAACCTCTTATAAATATCTGGAGCATAAGAGAAAGGCATGAGTATATTTAATGTAGCAACTTTTATGAGAAAACCTTATTTTAATTTTTTTGCTTTTACCAAATTATGTGTTTTCTAAGATTACTGGGGTTCTCCATTGATGAATAAAGTTGACCAACCTCTATCCACCAATCAAGAATCCTGACCTATCAGATATTACATTTTTCATGTTCATTAAGATTTGTCTTCATAGTTGGGTGCTGCTTTATGTGGCACATACATATTTATGACTGTTATCTCTTCCTTTTATATTTTTCCCCTGACCAGTGTGTAGTGACTTCATTTCCATTTATCATTCTTTGTTTGAATTTCAAATTGTCTGTGAATAGGATTGCTATCCCTGCTTTTTTCTGAGGTCCTGGGGCATGCAGTATTGTTTTCCATCCTTTGACTTTCAGCCTATGAATTTATGAGTTAAATGTACTTCTTGTATTGTTGGATTTTGTTTCCTAATCCACTGTGTCAGTCTATTTCTTTTAATTGGTGAATTCTGATGGGTTTTTCTTTAAATGGGATTTGTTTCTTTTTCTCTAACAGCTTTTAGTATACTGTTCCTGTGTGGAGTTTCTGGGATCTTGATCATTATACGTCTGGGTGTGGTTTTAATTGGGTTGATGTTATTTGGCGTTCTGTATGCCTCAGTTGCCCGAATGTCAGATTGTTTCCCCATATTTGGAAAATTTTCTGCCATTACTTCTGCCCATATTCTTTTTGTATTGTTTGTGTTCCTTCTTTCTCATTGATGCCTATTACTCTTATGTTGTTCATCTTTGCATCATTTTGCAGTTGAATTACTATTTTCTGGATCCTAGTTGTTTTTAAGAGGTCTTTCCTCATCTTTTCACTAGCTGCAACAATGTTTCAAGGTCTGAAAGTCTATCTTTACTTTCATTCTACAGTTTTGCCAACTTTTTTTTGTATTTCTTTATGTATTTAGTACAGTGTCTACAGGGGATCAGTACATAGATTGGACTTGTAGTGATTCTCCTGTTTTTAGCCTGCCAAGTGTTGGAATTATAGGGGTGTGTGTCACCACACCCAGACTGTCACCATCTCAGTGCACCCTGGTGGCAGGGCCAGCACTGCATGCTGAGGATCGAAACCAGGTCTCTGTGTCTAAGCAGCCAACTTTGAGTTTTTAACCTTTTGAATATCTTTGAATCTACTTCATGCATTTTTTTTTTTTCTACATTGCTCATGCAAGGCTTCCATTATTCAATTCTATTTGTTTCTTGCTCAGAAACAGTAATTATTTCATTATAATTGTCATTTCTTTCATTTGAGATATTATTTCTGATCTGATTTCTCCTGCACCTTTCTGCAGTTGTTTCTTTACTTCAAATGGTATTAGTTCAGAGATTTCAGGTGTATGTCTTCTAATTTCTTCTATGCTAGTGTCTCCAGCATTTTTTCTCAGGGCCTCACAATGCTTTCTGTTCTTTCTCATTGTCATTTTTTATTTCATAGAGAACTTATTATATTGATTTCTGAAAGTTTTGGTAGTTAGCTATATCAATGTGACCAGGGCCTGTCTGTAGTCTGTTCTTTAAGTTTTCTCCTCTGTGTCAAAGATATTTGTTTTGTTTCCCAAGGTTTTGTCATCTTTATCGATTGAGAGTGAGATATAGGTTTCTGTTTGGCACTGTATTGACCTTTGATGTAGAGCTCTGGTACAGTTATTACCCTAGCGCTTCAGATATTACCCAAGAGAGATCATGTGGTTAAGGCAGATATAGTTTTCTACTTACAGTATTATAATTAGCAACATTAGTAATGGGTTTGAGCACACATTATGACTGTATAGCAAAGCAGATATTAAATTTGGAATTTCCACCAGGATGCCTTCCCTTGATGTACCTGCAGTCTTTCAGGCAGAGTAGCTCAACCCAGTTTTCTGTCTCGTCCCTGTCTCTGTCTGTCTGTCTGTCTGTCTGTCTGTCTGTCTGTCTGTCTGTCTAGCAGTATACCTCAGCTCATTGGGTCCAGATCTAGCAAGTTCAAACTTGGCCAGCTGAGCCTGGCTTGGGTCTGGCTGCTGTGCTTGGCTTCTTCCTGCTGTGGCTTATGGAAGTGAACCCACTGTGCCTCACTGTCTAGATGTTCTGCTCCTGGTTTAGTTCACTGGGTCTTGCCCCTAGCCTCTCTAGGGGAGAGGCTAGGGGCCCCTAGCAGGGAGTTCCATCACAGGGTCCCACATCAGGCCTTTCCCCTAAAGATTCTGGCACCTGGTCCTACACCATGCCTGTCCCTAATTTTGACTCTTTCCTTCCCTCAGACTCTCATGTAATCAGTGGTGATGACACACATACATGTACACATATGTACATATTCACTCCTAAGTATACAAGACGTGTGTGCAAGTACATGTCTACATAATAGCCATAGGTGTGGATGTATACATCTATATTAATCAGATCATGATTACTTTTTCCATCAGGAAATAATACTAGGAGACTGTACCAAAACATGTAAAATTTAAATTTTAGTAAGAGTAATACTAATCATTAAAAATTTGTAATCTGCTTATCATAAAGTGCATTCATTTGGTACTTGTTTTATAATTCTAGTTGTTTAACTCATTAAATATGAAATTTTTCATTTATTTACTTGATTTTTATTTTTTAGCTATATCTCCTGAAAAAGTACCCAAATGGATATAATGATGGAATATTTAAATTTTTCAAAAGTATTTTATTTACCGTATTGATAAAATCAAAGATATTTGCCATCATATTTCATCTTTCTATAGACCTAGTCAATTTTTTTCTATCTTTGATTTCTATGTTGCTATGTCTTAGTTTTTTTTTTTTTTTTTTTTCTTTTTTACATAGCTTGTTTTACTGCTGGTATATATTTACCACTCAATTGCCTCTCTCTCCCCTTCACCACATGACCTCCCATTTCTGGAAGGTCTATATCACTTTATACTACTGTATTGCCCTTATTTGCTCTTTAATTTATTTATAACTTGGGTTTTTCACATGAGAACCACACACATACTGTACTGTAAGGACTAGTTTGGATAGACTCAGGAGGGACAGCTGCATCAAATGGAATTTCTATTTTCATGTTTTGTGGAATTTCCGTACTGATTTCTATTTTGTGTAGTAGTTTACATCCCTCCAAAAATGTAGTTTCCCTTCCTCCGCTCAGCAGTAGTGAGTCCTTCATGATAGCTATTGTCACTGGATTAAGATAGAATTACAATGTTTTCTGTGTATTTCTCTAATAGCCAAAGATACACTTATTGGACATTTGTTCAGTTTCTTTTTGTATTTTTTTGAAGTGTGTATTGCTTGCAGTTACCCATTTTTTCCTTTTGTTTGGGAAGGCCTACTTTTTTTAGCTTTTATTTTATCGTTTTATTTTTTAAAAATTTTATTTAATGTAATTTTGAAGAGTAAAAAGAGAAGCAAAAACAAATAGACAAAAGATAGAAATGGTAACAATACACATGTTACAGATTTTCAAAACAGGAATAACTATAACAATAGTTCTTATTAGCTACTTTTTTCATTAAATCTGTTGCTCAGATTAACAAATAGTTTTGCAAGATTGGGTAAATTATTGAATATTGGGGCTTGCTTTCAAGAAATCTTAAGTTTTTTCCTTGTCTTTTCTTGTTTTATTTTAGAGAATATATTAATTGATAAAACATTAGAAATGGTATGCATTTAAAAGACCAAGATGAGGTATTCAACCATGGCTTTTGTATTACACATTGCTGTCCTCGAAGTAGTTGTTTAGACTGCAAATATCAGCATACGGAGTTAGTCAGGATGAAAATCCTAAACATTAACTGCTATAAAAAAAAAACAAAAAAACAAAAAAACAAAACTGATGGAAATTATGAGTATAATCATCTTGGCTCTGATTGATTTCACTTATGAGTATAACCTGTAGTTGCATTCACTTACCCATGAAGCCTTTCTAGTTTGTTTTTCTTCATAGCTGAGTAGTACTCCAAATGCCCTAGGATAAGATCTAAGATCCAGGCTAAGAATTTAGCCTTCAACAAAGAGGGGAGAACCTGGAGTCTGAAGTCTGAAATCTGGCCAGCAATGACATGCAGGATTGGAGTTCATTAACCAGAGGGAGGAACCGCCCCACCAAGGACAGAGGATTTGCAGAAACCCTGGTGAATGACCTCTTTCCTACCACAAAAGGGACAGGATTCTTCACAAGAGGAAGATGACTTGTTTTAGCCGACTCACCTCAACCAGGCCAAAGGCAGAGACCCCTGAACAGTCACTGTGAGGCTCTGAGGTCCCAGGTCATGCCCAATGCTCCTTACAGAGCTGTTGTATTGAGCAGAGACATGCAGAGGGTAGGACAGCCAGACCCTGGAGCTGCATCAGGCTCAGGCTAGACTTCAGGCTGAAGCGGAGTGTCAGCACAAGGCAGACCTCCCTGTGATCACAGTTCCTCCTTCTGCGTGAGCAGACAAGGCACAAGATACCTGGCAAATACTACTGAGGACCACTAATGTCTGTTTACTGGCAGGTAGATCACGGAAAGGGATAGACATCCAGAATTATGGGCAAGTTACAAATAGCAGCACTTATGTGTGAGGCATTCGCCTTTCCCTGACCCTCAGGGAGCCTGTCACCCAACCTGTACAAGTATCAGGTGCCAGAATGCCAGGTACCCTAGGCTATGCTGTTTGCCAGTCAGTGGTGATGAACCTATGGCACACAAGCCTATGGCTGTATTATTACAGGCTCCAAAAGGTGCAACAGTACTGCCATCAGCTATCTTTGGGAGTCCACGGTGTCTGACCATACAAAGTCCTCTAATTCTCCAAAAATGGTAAGTTTCTACAAGTAACAAGCTCATACAGCTAGAGAAAATGTAACCTTTCTCATTCTAGGCTATCTTCTGAGGAAGTTACCTGGTGGTTTTTTTTTTTTTTTTTTTTAACCAAGGATGTTTCATCTTCTAAAACATAATTTTGCTCTAAACACAAAGTGTTTTCTGCTTCGATCCTATTAGGGTGCTGTTTTAGGGCATCACAGGAGCCTGCCCTCAGGAAGGGGTGGGGTCAGCTGCTCAGCCTGAGAACCTGGATGGCTTCCCTTCTACCAACGGGGCTTGGAGGGAGGCTGCCGAGGGCACTGGAACCCATAGCCCCATAAGGTGCACCAGTGCCTCGTTCTCACACGTCCTTCTGCTGGAATATCGGTATTTTTAAATTATGTAAGTAGAAAAAAAATACCCTGTATAAAAACTATTCAGAGACCTGTAGAGATGACAAAACCCAAAGCAAAGCCGACTGTAGGATCTGACATCTGCGGCCCTCTGCTCCGTGGTACTGAATGTCGTAGGGCTACAGGCTGCACAGGGACGAGCAGCCTGTGAGCTGGGCAGCCTTGATGTGAAACAGCCGCACTGTCCTTGGCCCTCTACAGAAGCCTCAGAAGCTGGAATGTGCTTCCCAGCCCCGACCCCGGCCGTAGTGCCCACACTGCAGGAACTATGCAGGGGAAGCGACTGTCCCGAGCTGGGGGCTGTGCTCATCTCTGCCCCACTGAAAAGCACTGTCACCTTTCTCACCCACCCCTCTGGTCCCAAACCTACAGTGTGCGCTACGGTGCTGTGAGAGGAGCGGTGCTGGGAGGAACGTCAGCTCTCTGGACGCCACATGCTGCCACCAAGGGAACAGCAAGCAGCAGGGGAAACGCCTTGACTCTGGGCAGTCACCTACCCATAGAAAGCTCAGAGCTTTTCTATTAAGAGAAGGGAAAACTCTGGGAACAGTGGTTCTGTTTGCCAGTCCCCTTTCCTGCTTCCCCGACTCTGACACAAGGTCTCATCCACAAGTGTGTGTGCCTGCAGGAGCCCTGATCGCATAGTGCCAATCACACGGGGTTTCCCACCTGGAAGGTGGGAACTCATCTGGTGCGCAGAGCCCCAGGCCTAGGCAG
The DNA here is from genome assembly GCF_000260255.1 of Octodon degus. NCBI lineage: Eukaryota > Metazoa > Chordata > Mammalia > Rodentia > Octodontidae > Octodon > Octodon degus. The sequence goes on from NW_004524782.1 coordinate 2,833,633, forward strand.
CTGCTGCCCCATCTTCGACTGCACAAGGCTGATCCCTCTGCTCCTAATCATGTTTTGCCACCTCTGTGGAAGTGCACTGTTCCACAGCTCCAAGCCAGCAGTGCCTCAGGGACCTCTGCCTGCAGGCCACCTGAACTGCTTCTGGACCCTACAGGACACTCCCAACTCTGGAACACCCCTGTGACAGCTCCAAGACAAGTCTCCCCAGAGAGGAGGACAGCGCTGTGGCCAGAGCCTGGGGTGACACATGCTCCTCCACAATGGATGACTAAGAAGCACAGGACTCGATCTAGACCTTTATTTCTGTGTGAAAAGGGAAGAAAAGGAATAAAATAAAAACAGCACAACTGACACAAAAAACCACTGGGGTCTGGGAGGGAGGTGGCTAACAGAAGGGTGAGAGGTCCCCATTACAGCAGCAGGAACCAGTGACCTGGGACACTCACATTTCTTCCCCCCACGGGTCGGGCAGGCGCAGCCCTGTCCCCCAGGACAACTGCCCCATCCACCCTGTGCTTCCCCAGCCCCTTGGGAGGCAGACAGTGAGCAGGCTTCTCAGGCTGGGGAGAGAAGGAACCGTGCTGGGGGAAAGGGCCTGGGGTCTGACCATGCACAGGGAGTCGCTGTCCACAGCCCCACCACCTCTGAGGGAGCTACTTGGTGGAGCTGGAGGGTGGACATCAGAGCCGGTGTTGACTTCTTATTCAGCTTCAGGCGAGAGAGAGAACTGGAGAGACAGGAATGGGTTCAACTCAGAACCACAGCTCTCCGCAGCCCACAGATGCCCCAATGTGGCTTCCCAGGAGCCTAGGCCCCCTACAGACCACCACCCAAGTGCCCATGACCTTACCAGTCAGAGCCTCCTGGGCAAAGTACTTGACGTCCACATCCTGGTCTTGGGTCAGCTTCTCCAGGATGGGCTTGACTTCACTCTGGAGGGTGCTAGAAGGACAAAGAAGAGACAGTAAGCCATGCTGTGCAAGGGGCTGAGGAGACAGACAATAAGAGTGAGGAGAGCCTTGAAAGCCTGGGACCAACGCATGGAGACACAGCTCTGCACTGGAGGTCCCTGAGGCCTCTGGTACAATTACTTCAAAGGGTGTCAGTCTGAAAAACAAGCAGACATCCCCAGAGCAGGTTGCTCAGAGCACTCTGAGAAATCAAACCATGGAAGATGGAACCTACAGTCTGAGGCTGAGCAATGGAGCCCCTCACTGACTACACAGGTGTTCACCGGGCCCAAAGGTAAAATGATGCAACGGCTGCGTCACTAATTCCTGCTCAAGTGGAAACTGGACCAGGAGAGGGGCACTGCCCAAGGTGGTGACAGGTCATGGGCCTGGTGAGGGGGCCCAAGGGCATACTCTTGGAGCTGCAGGGGACCAGAGGAAGCATCTACCCTAACCTACGGAGGCCCTGGGAACTTGACTGAACTGACAGTCAACAGTTGTGGGAAACACATGCAGACTTGAGAGAAAAAAATAGAAGCTTGGCGCTGTGGAATTCAGAGAACTGAGCTGTGCAGACTCCGTGAAGCTCCTTCCAACTAACAGCCAGCTCCCCTCGCCCCACTGAAACCTCTGCTCTCACTTGACTATCCACACTTATTCTGTCTATTAAGGGACTTTATACCCATGGTGCTTTGTTCTAGGGTCTGGTCTCTCCCTTAAGTGGATATCTCCAAGTCACCACATTGTTGCTTAGAGCAGGTATCTCTTTTTGCTGAGTAGTTTTCTACATCTTCTGACTAGGTGCTCCCTCAAAGCCTCTTGCAGTCATAGGTAGGGCTTTTTCAGAGGTGGTAGATCCAGAATATGTGATTTTGGGATTAATTCATGGTGCAGTGCTAGGAACAAGAGCACTAGGATGAAGGGTGTGAGTGCTACCTGCCCTGAGCAGCCCGAATAAGACATAAGGAAAAGAGCTGTGGTCGTCCCTTACTGCTTTGCTCCTTCCTGCCTACCATGGACTGTTTTTATTTGGTAATGTCTGTCTGCTATACCACCTTGCCTTGGAACCAGTCTATTATGGACTGAAACTTTTACAAGATGTAAGCTAAGTACACCTTTCTTCCCTTAACTTGTAGGTTTAGGGTATTTTGTGTCAGCAATGAGAAAAGTACTTAAGACACCTTGGTTAACTTCATCTTTGCATTTCATGCTGCTTCCAGAATCAACCAATTTTCCACTAATGAATCTGCTGATGTTTAATAGGTTCAGACCAAAGATGAATTCAGGGAACTGGGCCAGACACAGATATTGTGTAGGACGGAAGTTTCTCAAAACAATGTTTTATAGTTTTTACCAGAGATGTTACACATCTTTCAATTTATTTCTGGCTACTTGATATTTGTTACACACATGTAAGCATAAATTATACTTACATATATTTATATATATATAGTATATATTTATATACTGTAATCAAAATGTACAAAGAATAGTTAAAAATTATAGAGCAAGACACAATCATTAATCCCTCTTGAAAGGTTCTCCCTTGCTTTAAGCACCCATTCATTCTTGCCATTTTCTGAAGCAGTTTTGGAAGCCTTCTATACCTTTAGGAGAAATGATGAAAAACAGTGACCGCTGCTGTCAAGTGGGTTGCAACAAAAGGCAGGCAGGCCACGAAAACATTACAGCGCACTCTCATCCACCTCACTCACCAGCTCTGGCACCCTGTGACTTCTGCCTCTTCCCCAAAGTCAAAATGACTAGAAAGGCAAATACTCTGAATTGATTCAGGACACTGAGGCAGCTAGGAAAACAGAACTAAAAACTCTGAAAAGAGGACTTTCAAAACAGCTTCAGAAAGATGGACTACATATATCTGACATGAGCAACTGAACAGTACTCCGTTTTGTGAAAATATCACATCTTTTCTATCCATTCCTCAGTTGATGGCCATTCAGGTAGTTTCCACGATTTAGCTATGACACACTGTGTTGCTACAAATGTGGGTGCACATTCATCTCTGTGGTACGATGCTATTAGCTCTTTAGGAAAAATACACAGGTCGGGAATAGCTGGCTTGAATGGTATCCAATCCTAGCTTTCTGTGGAATTTCCATAGTGATTTTCTAGTGTTTGTAGCAGTCTACACTGAAAGGTACAACAGATACTGTAAAAAGGGAAAGAATCTGTTCAAAGGGAAGGAACAACTGGGATAAGGACAAAGGAGAGAAAGAACAGAAAAAAATCATACGTAAATATATACTTAAGTATGTACATATACATAATATATATATATATATATATATATATATATATATATATATAATAAGTATGCATATATACAGGAAGGCTTGGATAATCATACTGTTTATTTCTACTGGTCTACTGAAAGGAGCAGTTAATGCTTAAATTTTTATTTCAAAACTTTTTCTTCTTTTTAATTTCTTATAACTTTTTTTTTTTTTAACTAATTTTGCAGCTTATGTCTGATGCTCTAAACAACTAATTCCTATTATTTTGTTTAGTGAAATTCTATATCGTTTCCAATGTTCTTATTTTTTTTTACTATCTTTATTCTTTCTTAAAACAAGAATGATTTTGAAAGGAATTAATGGCAGTGTCTCTAAATTTCTGTAAAAATTTCAGCATTCACAGTATCTTTCAATCCTAGCGTTACAGCATACTTGCTACTTTTATTTTCTCATGACTTATTGGTAGTACACAGAGCTGCCATCTTCTCTTTCATTCCATTCTATGATGCAGGCCATGTGAATTCTCTTTCTGCAGCTCACAAACAGACACTGTGAAGGGGAATGCAGAGCCTTGGTATGCAGAGCAAGCAAAGAGCAGTCCCGGGCCTTCAAGCCAGGGCTGTATGTTTAGAGGTCAAAGACCAAGATGCCCAGACAACTCCCTGCTGGCACATGAGGGCGCCCCCCAGGTCTCACCTGTTGTCCAGGATGGGGCCTATCTTCTGTAAGGACTTGGCCACATTGAAGCGGACGTTAGCCACTGGGTCCCCAGCCATACGCAGGACTGTGGGCAGCATATGCTTGGTGGTAATGTCCTGCCCACAGACTTCCGACAGCACCTGGGGCCGGCAAGGAGCACAAGGGTAATCATGAGAAGTTCACAGCTAAGCCTCACCTCCCTTCCTTCTGCCAGGCTTCCTCGACTTCTGGTGCAGGTCGAGGCCAGGCAGCATGGGAGGCTCTGGCTCCAGGAGCACCAGGCAGAGGGCAAGTTATCTCTGGAAGCCCCCAACTCCGTAACACTGCTCCCCCCCTGGGATGTCCTATTTTCTGCTCACTCTGGGGATGGGCCATGATGCTTAACCTCACATCCCTCCTGCATTCAGTAGCATGGGAAGAAATTACCAGAATACATACATTTACAGTATAGTAGTCCCTCGCTATTTTATGGTTTAACCTTTATGGATGGTTTCATGGGTTTTCCAAAAATATTAATCTAAATTACTTATTATGATTTTCTGCTCTATTGCAGAATTTTGCAATAGTCTACAGTACCGTATATACATTTATATATATATATTTATAGTTTTAATGATTTTTGTCTAAAAAAATCTAAAATATATAAAAATGTTTACAATGTTAATTCTAACATATTAAAAGAAAATTAAATCACAATAAAATATACTACTTACAGTATTTATTTCCTGAGTGGATTAATACATACTGTACAACACAGTACATGTGTTTTGTTAAAATTATTATGAGTTTGGAAGATGGTTAAGAACTTCAGAAGTGGGGCCGGTGGGATAGCTCAGCGGTCTACAGCACCTGCTTATGCAAGCTTAAGCAAGAGCGCAGGGACTGCAGCTTGAGCCCCACCCCCAGGGCGAGCTGAGCCGGCCACAAAAAAACAAAAAAGAACATTAGAAGCATTTTTGAAAGTGCAGAAAAGGTTTATAAGAGCAGGGGAAAAGTTTATAAAGCCTTAAAATATATATAAATACTAAAATAATCATGTTGCTGCTTCACTGATTGTCAGCGCAGGGCTGTCTGTAGCCCTCTGCGATAAGTGAGGGACCATTGTATTTCTAACTCTCATCCTTTACTTTCTACTTCTGAGCGATTTCGGCTAGCAGCATATGAGATAAGTGTAATGACAATGAAAGTGAACAGATAAGTGTACTTCCCCTACGTAGCGTAACTGTTCTAGGCATTCTCTATGTCCAACAAGATTAATCTTCACGATCCATTCAGGTGTCTACTCTGTCTAGCAGAATGAATCCTTTACGGGTGAGCAAAGCTAGGCATCAAAGGGTCAGGTCATTTCCCTTTGGTCCATTGCTAATGTGTGGCAGAGTCAGAATTACGGTCTGACTTTAGAGGCGCAGGCTCAGACACGGCATCTCAGATGCAAGTGCTCGTGTGTTTAGCAGGAAAGCAGAGGGTTCTTGGAAAGCTCTGGTGTGATCGCTGCTCACACAGGGCTTCTCCTCACCTGCTCTGCTCTCTTGCGAGTCCCTGCCTACGGCCCTGTGACCTGGCTCTTCGCCCAGAACGGTGAGCTGCCTTTCCCCAGGACTCATTCCTGGCACCCAGGGCTCCTGTCATTTCTCCATTTCCAAGCCAGATGCCTCGGCAGAGGGCCACCCCACCCTCACCAAGGCCCTTGCTTTCTGAGGGGGTGCCAGCAGGTGGTGCACACTCACATTGATGCAGAAGAGTGTAGTCATGCGGTGCAGGTAGTTGGGGTCTCCAGACATGGCTAGGACCTTGGGGATGATTGTGGCGTGGGCCCACTCCTTCCCAAACTTTTCCACCAGCTTCTTCAGGTTGCTGGTAGCTGCCTCACGGATGGCATAGACTGCAGCAAGGTAAGAGTAAGAGGGGTAGAGACCCAGGGGTGAAGGACCGAGGTGCACAGGATCTAGAAGTCACGTTGCTATCACCTATGGAGCAGCTTATGGTGGTGGGCCACTGGTAAGCCAATAACTAAGGCCAAACCAAACCAAACCAAATTGAACAAACCCCCATGCTCTCTGCAGTGTCTTCCTTTCCAAGGCTCCACTGATGGCTTCACTGTACAGAATGGCCAACAGGCTCTGAGCAGTATGTGGCCACGCTAATTATTTTGCATTTAGTACTTCGCACAGTGCTTGGGTAACATGAACAGTAGCTAGTATTTTCCAGTACCTGAATGAAAACAACGAGAAGTTCTCACAGTAGCCCTGAGACACTGGGATGAGAGAACTCATGTTTCCAAGAGTAAATGCAGGGCAGAAGGCAAGTGATTTTTGTAAGCTTTGACACAGGAGGGTAGAATTCACACAGTGCTGTCTGCCCAGGGACCCCCGCCTGACTCATGACACCAGGAGGCCCTGGGTGATCTGCTATATTTCCTCCCAGCATGCACTTCTTAGGGCTCTCAATAGCAAGACAGCAGGTCTACATGGGCATCCAACGGCAGGGAAAAGGCCTTGGCCCATCTGCCGGCCTCTTGCTATCCTCCTGGGGGCACTCACCATGATCCACAAGCCAGGCCATGCACAATGAGTTGAGTTTCTCATCAAAGAATTCCACTCCCTGAAAGGGAAAAGATACAAGCTTGAGGAAGAGGGGGCAGGCAGTGGAGCCAGTGATCCCAGGAAAACTACACCAACCCAGACTGGATGCTGCTCAACCACCCTTGAGCTACCTCTTTCCCTCCACCCTCCTACAGAATTCCATCGGTCTTCTAAAAACCTATTTCTAGGGGCCAGGGAGATGGCTCAGTAGAATAAGTGCCTCCCTGGCAAGTGCAAGGGTCTGAGTTCAATCCCTAGTTCCACCAAAAAAACCCCCAAAAACCAAAAACCAAAAAAACCCTATTTCTGGCAGCCCTTCCGCTAATGCCCTAGGCAGCTGCAAGGGCCTATGCCAAGCCTCCAAGACCCCCAGCCTCCTCACTCACCAGCTGCCCAGCCAGCAAGGGCATGTACTCGATGATGGCCAGCCGTACCCGCCACTTGGCATCCTCAGCCAGCTCCACAATGGCAGGGAGCAGGGACTGAGAGAGCTGCCGGATGCCGATCACCTCATTCACACAGTCCAGGTTGGAGATGATGTTCAGCCGCACCTCAGGGCACTGAGGAGGACAGGGGAGCTAAGAGAATGCCTGCACCTGCGTCCCAGAACAAGGTGAGCAGAGCTCAGCTCCACCTGGTTCACTTAAGCAACTTCTCCCAAGGGCGACTTCACTCACAGCCAGTTCTAGGCCTGGGGACAAGATGGAGGCACACATGAAGCGGGGAACAGATTAAGTGAAGAGCTTTTAAAACCATGTTGCAGGATCACAACAACGTGGAGGATCCAGCATTGCAGGATCACAAGTCATGCTGAGCCATTCTAGCTTGTAGGAATCACAAGGAGAAACTGCAATATTGTGAGGGGAAGAAAAAAAAAAGAGTACAAACATGACTGATCCTGCTCTGCTGTCTGACAGCAAGAGCTCCTCACTGGGCATCAACCTGTGATGTAAAATATCCATCCAGCCACAAAGTAAGGCCAAGGCTCTTCTGAGTACAGTGGGGCTGTGGTGTCCCGCACGTGAAGTGACTGCCAGCTTGCGCCCAGGGAACATGCCTCAAACACCCCTACACTCCAGCACAAAAGCTGTCCGCTGAGAGAAAACACTTTTGGGGGAGTGTTCCTTTTAATTGGGATCAGTACACATCTGCAGTATACATACGTTCATCATGGGAGTTGGCACATGTACAAAATGCATCCTAATTCTCTTTTATAATCCAGCTCCCTCACTTCTGAAAGCATATTTTTGAACTGCTTCTGACGACCCATGTTATGAGTGCTGGTTCAGTGTGTACCAAAACACACCCCAGCTACTTCCACAACGCACACAAAGACATTTTTGAAGGAAACACATAAACATAACTAGTTCTTGTTATCTGAACTGGAGCCCTATCCTACATCATCTGCTTCTGAACGACAGATACTGTAAGTTACTCCTCTCTACATCTCCCTCTGAGCATGCGGTGGAGAAGTAAGGGCTGAACTAGGTTAATGACCAAGCAAGCAAGTGTACAGCAGGTTCAGCTCTTCGAAGTCTGCACATTCCAAGGAAGGTCTGGCCCACGGATGTCACAGAACTTCTAAGCCCCTTGAACATCCTACTTGGTAACACTGTCTTGGGCTGGGGAGATAGCTCAGCGGCTTAAGTGCCTGCCTAGCAAGTGCAATGTCCTGAGTTTGATCTCTGGTACCAAAAAAAAGAAGTATCTTCGTTTACCTGGGTCTTGGACCACAGTGGACAGTCTACCTCACCACTGCCATTTGTGGTGGGGCCTAGGGCTGCTTGGTATCTGCCCGACCTCTGACGAGGTAGAAATTGAGTAACTAACGTCAGCCACAGGGCAGTCCAGGGCTGTGCCACCATCCACCGAGGAAGCCCTGGCCCCATGCACGAGCCTCTGGCGGGTAACCCTCTGCACGTGCTGCCAGGTTCTGGGGGAAGAAGTGGCATTCCCACAAATCCACTAGGAGCGAGCTGGCAACACGACTGCTCTGCCCCACACTTTTCCTTTGCTGTTTTCAATGTGTCCCTGCACTGAGTTGAAATGATACACGTGGTGTGAAGGTTTTTCTACGTTCTTCACCTAAGAGTGGTCTTGGGACCCAGACACAGCAAACAATGGATAAAACTGGCAGTCATTGGGAAGCTTACTTGGAACCTCCAATATAAAATTCCCCAAGAGTTCCTGACAGTTCTCTTGTGAAAAGCATGACTGCCTTTTATCAAAATAAGATTCTCCATGAGGAACGGAAGACAGCCAATATTGTGCAAGCTTGTCTGATGGGCAAAGAAGTCTCAGAACCAAGAGCTACCCTCCTCATACTGAATCAATCTGTTCCTTCTAGCCCAGGACACTCAGGGAGAGAGCACGAATCCGACGCTCATCCAGCTGCTGTCCCAGCCTTTCCACGGTCCACTCACTCCTTGGAATGTTTGTGCAACAGTGTTCACCTGTGCTGCACGTGAAGGATTCAACGGCAAGCTGACTTAGCTCTCCTTACAGGATGTTGCATCTAAAGTTAACAAAAGCTTCCTTGTCCTAGCGGCACCAAGAGTCATCCCAGTGTTCTCCTACCAAAGCAAAATTAAAACAACAACAACAACAACAAAAAAACCATTTCCTATCAGAAGTTTTACACCTAACATAACCCGCTGCTTTGTTCTTAATTGGGTCCCCTAACTAACGGCTCTTTAGGACCTGAGCCCACCACAAGTATCCTGAGACTTATCTCAGAAAACAGAAACAAAAACGCCCCATCACTAAGAGCTGCTTAAACATCTTCCCTTCTCTCACGACTTCTGGAGTGGGGACTGCCTATGTGACCACCTTCATCTGTCTGGAGTATGAGGAAATTTGCACACGTACCTGTCCAAACCTACAACTAGCTTATGTTATGAAAGTGCTCTATTAAGCAAAAAGAGACTCAGACAAACACTATTACTAGTCAGCTTGGACCTTCTTGGCCCCTGTAGGCCCCTCCCTTGGTCTTTCTGAACATTCCAGCCACCTCACTCATCTTTTCTTTGCACTGACCGCAGGGATCTTTTCTAACATCCAGATGTCCCAGTTCCAGAGCTTGCCCACAGATTCAAATCCAAAGTCCTTCCCTCACTGCCACCCCGGCCTCTCCAATTATGACCAGAAACCTCTCTTGTCCTCTGTGGTCATGGGACCAGCTCTAACTAATGGGTAGGAGGTATGCAGATAGATGACTGCTGTCCCTAGGAGGCCCAGGCCAATTGTCTACTACCTACTCAAATGTAGCAGCTGACCAGTCACCTGAGAGCCATATAGAGTTCAGGTTAGCGGGGCTAATCCCCCAGGATGGGACTAAGGTGAGAGAAATGATTCTGTCTTATTTAAGCCAAAGTATTCTGGGGTCTCTAGTTCAGCACCCTCCATGACTGCTAAAGAGCTCAAGGACCCAGCATAGCACCTGCCGCACCTCAGCAAGCCCCCAAGAATGCCTGCCCACACGCCTCTCCCAGCACCAGTCTTGGAAGACCTCTGAGAATCAAGATTGCCTTGATTTCCCTTTTTCATATCCACAAGGCCAGGAACAGGGCATGTACAGAGGCAAGGATATACCAAACGATGGTGATAAAACAATCAGTGATCGCACAGATAGTGGCGTCCATGATCAACTCAGTGAAGATCTGGTGCCTCTTGAGAGTAGGAGACTCCTAGTTGACCTGGGGAAGGAGCCTACCCATGTCACTTCCAGAAACACAGAGCTGAGACGAGACCCCTCAGCCCTCTTACCTCATCCTTCAGCTGAGCGAGGAAGAGGGGCAAGAGATGCTCAATGGTGTTATCTTTACCCAAGATGGGTGAGAGGCCCATGATGACCGAGGCCAGGGCAGACTTGACATGCTGGTTGGCATCTGACACCAGCTCCTGAAAGGAAGAGGCAGGGGGGGCCCTGAGGTGAGGAAAGCCCTGCAGCAGCACAGAAGACCCTGAAGCCAACCCTGAAGTAGCCCTGAGAAAATGGCCACTGCCTGCCCATCCTGCTCGGGCAGCAGGGGCAGCCCAGCAGCAGGAAGGGGATGCACACTGTGCTTCCTTCCTATGCTTTAATGCCCGCCCCCCCAAGGCCCAAGTTCTGTGGGTTAGGAGACTCAGTTGCTGTGAAGGGCAAGCACTCCCTCCTCTGAGGTGAGCACCAGGCCACAGGCTCTGCCTATAGTAAGGACTCCTAGCCATTCCAATCGCAGTGTTACGTGGCCCTACAGGGCTGGGAACCCAGCTTGCCTCCAGCAGTCCCAATGCCCAGAATCCTTCCTTTGGAAGTCTCACACTCAGTCTGTTCCTCCCAACGAGCTCCCTGTTACCTTGATGCAGGGCAAGATCTGGGTCATGATCACATTCTCCCGACAGTCAGCTGAGAGATTTTCACAGAACTCTGCAGGCGAAGGAGGTAGGGAGAGCCGAGATGTGACGTCTGGATCCCATCTCCAGCCCCCTGGACACTCCACCCACCTCAGTACATTCTGGGCACCGGCACCAACCTTTGACCTTGTGGGAGGCTGCGGCCCTCACCTCGGCCTCACAATCCTTCATTAGGTTCTGGAAGGCAGGGACCAGGTCTGTCTTAGTGATCTCAGGCCCCACCGCTTTCTGGAGCTGCAGATAGGGACAACAGGGGTGGGGTGAATAAGCAGGGCTGGCAGCCACTCTGGGCTAATGGGGCCAAAGAAAAGGCAACAGAAATAGCGGCCAGAGCATGGGCGAAGGAGCCACCAGAATTCCAAACTCCACCACACTGCCTGACTCCAGGCAAGGCTTTCACCGTAGCAAGTCGTGGCTTCCTAGAAACAAAAGGAAGACCACAAGGGCACCTACCTCGTAGGATCGTTTGCACCACGAACACCAATAGGGATCCTTACTATTCAGGTAATTTTAGTTGTTTTCAGATACTGATGCAAAAACATTCTAATGATACAGCAGTGGAGTCCCGCAGTCCACTCAGAGAGACCTCACTGCTCAAACACCTGAGGACTGGGATGCTCCACAGGAAACCACAGCGCCTGTACACAGTCCAGCCCTTCCCCTCAGAAGGGCTGTGTCCCTTGACCTACCTCTGTGAACTTATCAGCCACCATGTAGCGGACGCGCCAGGATTTGTCCTCAGCTGCCTGGCGCAGAGTGGGCATGACCAGGGCCTCCAGATCCTCCTGGGGCAGCAGCTGGGCTATGTTCACGCACGCCTCCACTGCCAGCAGCCGCACGGAGTCCTGGGGTGAGAGTGGGGTGGGGTAAGTCGACACAGGCCCAGCTGAGCTCTGGGGTTCCCTTCCAGGGCAGGCCCACCAGAGGGGGGGATGGTGGAGGGCCGGGAGCACTCTGACCTGCTCATCGGAGGCCAGGTTGGAGAACATGGGGATGATCTCACTCTTAACGTTGTCCAGCTCCAGCACCTTGGCAAACTCCCCCAGCTTGGAGGCTGCGGCCCGCCGCACCATGGGGGTATCATCTGAGCACAGGTTCCGAAAGTACCTGGGGTGGGAATGGTGCTCAGGAGGAGGATCCGTGGGGACCCCAAGACGGCAGGCAGCGCAGTGGGGAGGCGCACCAAGCACCCTTAGCTGAGGGCACTCAAGTGTTGGCTCTGGTCGGGGGACCTTGCACAAGTGATGTCCCGAGTCTTCCTGGCCTCTGAAATGGGGCTGATAGCAAAAGTAGCTACAAGGCCAGGGTAGGCTTGCCTGAGCTAAGTGGTGGGAGACCCCCCAGGACCCATCTGCACAGACCGATCTACAGCCAATGGTAGGGGCTCCAAACTGTATGACCATGTAAAATAGTAAACTAAAACACCACAGAAGAAAGGTCTTCTGCTGCAGCGGGCGCCTCAGTCAGAGGTGCACGGACAAGGACACGTATCTGATCACACAGTAATGGCTCAGGATCTGGCTTGATGCTCAGATGCCTGAGAAGAGGGGTATGATCACCAAGGGTTTTGGACTGGGGCAGGTCTGCCATAATGTCGGACATCAGATGTTGAGTGTTTTAAGTGCAAGGCTTTGTTCTAAGTACTTTCTACATAAAGGTTCTTCCAACAGGCCATGGGGGAAGGAGTCTGAGAAGGAGCACTGAGGCACAGTGTCCTCAGGTCACACTCAAGGACAAAGACCCCCACCCCCAGGGACAGTAAGATGGTGTGCAGAGCTGGTGTTCCAGACACTAGGGGCCCTAGTGGTCTGGAGGGGCAGACCTGCCAGGGCTGCTTGTGAAGACGGGCAGGGAGGGACTCACTGTCGGAGCTCTGCCTTCACAGCACTGGACACGCGGGGATAGCACACGGAGAAGAGGCCGCAGGCTGAGGTGCGGGAGGTGAACCAGTCGCCGCCCGCCAGTCGCTTCACGAGTGGCACGAAGTGGGCCTCCAGGTCCGAGGGTGAGTGCTCATGCGAGATGGCCCGCAAGGACTCCACGGCCTTGTCCCGCACCACTGTCTCTTCCACTGTGGCCAGTGACTCCAGGGGCGGCTGTCATGAGAACGCAGGTCACTGCACAGCGTGTTCCCCACCCCCTCAGCTCTGGAGCCATCTTGAGGCTCATTTCCAAGACTTCTGATTGGCCCTTCCCACTCCACATCCAGTGAGCCTCCTCTGAGGGTCTGTACGGAGAAGTACTTGAAAGAGCTTCAGTGGGGTCCACAAACCTTACAATTATTCCAGTCCCTTCCTCAGGAAAGGGCCCCCCCTGCCTTTGGCTTTCAGAGTGCACCGATCAGCACTGACACTGGCTGACACCCACACGCTCTTTGTGTGGCAGGGCCACTGCAAGAGTACATGCTGGGGGCTTAGTCGGACTCGCTGAATCCTGGCAAGCATCCTGTCCTCATTTTAGAGGACGAATCTATGCAAGAGACAGGCTTAGGAACCTGCAGAGGCCAGTAACAGTTACAAGCCAGGATCCCGAACCAGGACACCTGGCTCTCTCATTCTCACCCAAACAGCACCCCCTCTTAGTTTCTGACCACTTTCACAGTGTAGCAATCACCCGCACAGACAGGACAATGGGTAGAGTCTGCCAGAGTCAAGACCATACTGTGCCATTTCTTAGCACCTTGACAGGCTGCTCAACTCTGGTGGCTCCAGGTGGCTTCTCTATTGAGAGACTCTTCCCACTATAAAGCGTGGCCAGAAAAATGCCAGTCACAGTGATTGTCAGTACTCACTATGCACCATGGACTGTGCTGAGGGCTTAAGTCAGTTATATGAGGGTGTAATGGCCCTCAATTTACAAAGGACCCCAAGAGGTCCAGTTGTTCTCAGAAGTCACATACCCAAGGAGTGCAGAGGCTCACCTGTCTCTAAGCCTCTGCCAGCTGGGCCTGGTGCTGTTCAAACATGGCCCAGAAACAGCACAGACAACAAGCACAAGCTCAGCCTACAGCACTGGCAGCCGCACTGCCTACAGGGAGAAGCTGATGGCTAAGGCCTGTCTTCACAGATCAGTCTCTCCCACATACTTCTTGCTTGGCCCTGGTGGGCAGGACCACACCTGACTCCAAGGACGAGGACAGCGAGGGGCCTCCCTGCTTCCACACTCACCAGCAGGCAGTGCACGTATTCTGGTCCTCCCACCAGAGTGGTGAAGGTTCCCAGCTGTTCCGCCAGTGCCAAGAGGACCTCATCCTCATCGTAGATGGTGTCTGTGGGGCAAAGACAGGCTCTGTGACACTCGTCTCATAAAACACAGTCTGATCTTTCATGCTCCCATTAATGTTATATTGTGGGCATGATTACCACTGTACTATAACTGAGAAATCAGTCTGAAATGACCAGTTAACAGGTAGAAATGCATTTCAAATGGGTCCTGTCCATATGTAGACCCTTTCGCTAGGGCCTGCCAGCACCATGCAGACCAGTGATGGAGAACCAATGCCATTTGTTCCACAGCACACCATCACTGATTCAGACTGTTCCCTCAGGCGCTGCATTCCACTTCTTCTAGACCCCGTCCCACTCCACAGTATAGGGCAGACACTTAGAATGTGATGTCTCTCTCAAATCCGGCAGGTTCCCCTTTCAGCTGACTCCACTGCACTGGAGTTCACCTCCTTACCTGTCAGGAATGGCAGGAGCTCACTTCGGGTCCTTTCGACCCCTAGGGCCAAGGCAATGGTGGAAAGTTTCTTGATGCTATTGAGGCGCAGCTAATGAAAGAGTAAGAGGGGAGAATGTCAGGGATTCCAGACTCAGAAAAGATGCACAGCTCCAGAAGCAGTCAGGTCCGTCCCTGGAAGGCTTCTTACCTCTGTGTGAACATGGTCAGCGCTAACTTGGTTAACACTTACCAAGTATTCTGTGACCCCAAATGAACCATTAAACAACAACAAAGATATCAGCATCAGCAGAAAATCCAGAGCATCCTCTGGGTCTTACGGAGCCCAAAGCCTACTCAGTTGCACATTCTAAAATCTTCCTCAGATTTCCCCCTCTTCACCAACACACGCTGCTCTCTGACTTAACCTTCCCTTGCACCAAGCACCACCTAATCAGCTAGGCACTGCATTTTAACAGCAGAAGCCAAATCTCTGGCATCCTCAGCATGAGGCAGGTGTCATATTTGATCTTTACGCCTGTTACGGTCTGTGTCTGGTTGTCTCCCCAAAGCCTCATGCAGTCCATGGCATGGGCTTCTAGAGTCTGTGATTAATTCATGATCCGATGCTGGGATTATGGGTGTGAGTGCTACACCCCCGGGGGCAGATCGCCTGAATACAATATGGGGAGGGTAGAGAGACTTGCTAGCTGCCACAGTTGCTGCTCCTCCTCTGACTCTTTGCTGTTTCTGCCACTCCATGAACAGCTGCTCTCTGCCATGTCACACTATGCCTTGGAGCCAGCTGTGTACGGACTAAAACCTCTACTGACTGTGAGCTAAATAAACCTTTCCTTCCTTCATTTTGGGTGTTATTTTGTCCCAGCAATGACAGAAAAGTAACTAAGACAACACCCATGAACTCACTAATTCTTGCAGCAACCCTTAAGACCGGAGCTATTTTCTCTACTGCTTTACAGAGGAAAACAAGCTCAGGGAGCAGTAGTTACTTCTCAACATCACAAAGCTATGATGTCATGGAATAAGCATCCAAACCCTGGCCTACTAGCTAACAATGATGATGAAAGAACAAACAATATCATGATGTTACTATAAAAACAGGAGTAGCATTATCAATAGGACTGCTGGTAGTATTACTAGCGTAATAGGTTGAATAACGGGCTGTCACATATATGAGCTTTTATTCCTTTTATTCACTGTTCCTAGCTCACACTCCCACCTCCAGGCAGGCCACAGAAATCAGTTTCTCTCCCCATACAGAAGTAACAGAAACAATAATCTCCAGCCTTTGTCTTAGAGCTGGGCCAAGTGGAATTCTCTGACCCTCCTTATCTGACACTGAACTATAGAACCACCACTTTGGAATGGGCTTCGTCCCACACCTGCAGGGAGGGTGCTGCACAGACCAAGAAGAACGCGGAAGCAAACAGGTCTTCCGAGGTTTCCTGGCTCAGTCTACGAGCTGCAGGTCACAGCCTGTTTGTTCTACTATATTCTGGCACAGCTGCCCATGCTCAGTCATGCCCAGGCAAGGCAGCCTGGGATAAGGTGTGAAACACTTCTAGACAGCTGAACACATGGAGGTTCCTGGGGGCAGCAAACTCAGAGGGCACAGCAGCCTTCTCCTATCCCTCACCCTGTGCATCTCTTCATCTATGTCCTGTGAAATATCCTTTGCAATAAATCAACAGGAAGTAGTTCCAAGTCCCATGAGGAATTTGAGCATATTAATCAAACCCAAGAAGGGTGCTGTACGTATCCTGATTTATAGCCTGTTGGCCAGAAGCACTAGTGAAACAACCTGGGGCTCACACCTGGCACCTAAGGTCAGCACTGAGGAGGAAGCTGATTAGAGGACCAACCTCAACCTGTGGGACCAGACACCATCTCCTAGCAGACAACTGGATTATAGGATACACAGCCACCCAGCTGGTGTCCGCTTGTTTGCAGGTGGGGGAAAGTCTCATACCTTTCAGGGTCACAGAACTGTCTGTATTGTGGTAAGGGAACAGAGGAAAAGCAGACAGTTTGGTTTCCCAAGGTATAACTTTTAAGAAGAGGGATGGCTCTAGATGAACTGACAGTGTCCTCTTAAAAGGCAAAAATGGAGAAGACACAGAAGTTCACAAAAGACATGGCCAAAGGAAGATGGAGGGAAATTTCAGGACAATACATCCTCAATCATAAGAACACCCAGAACTGCCAGACAGAGCCCTAGAAGTTAGGGAAGGGGTACAGGGAACAGATCTCCCTCAGAGCCTCTAGAGAAACCAGCCCTACCAAACCTTGATTTTACCCTTGTGGCCTCTACAACTGTGAAAGGTTAAAGACATTGTTCTATACTACATGGTTTGTGGTGATCTGTTGGAGCAGCACCAGAGGAAAAAAAATACAGATAATAGGCCTAACTTGAGACTTCTCCACCTCAAGGAAACTGAGTGTCAGAAAGGTAGACACCCAGCTACATCAGAACCAAGAGGTTGGGGTCCAAAGCCAGCTGCTGAGTGCTGGCTGAAGGTGGCACCTTCGTTAATGTCACTCCATTTCCATCGGCACCTCTCCAATCCTAGGCCCAGGCTGTCTCAAGAACACAACGAAGGCATAAGTGACAGTGGAGCACAGGAGCTGGAGAGGGAGCCATGATACTCACAAAGGAGAATCCTCTGCCTGAAAGAAGTGGCAGAAGACAGGGACTGGGACAAGGTGAAACAGGCTCTCTGTTCCTGCCCTTCTCCCTGGCCCTATACAACTGGAGAAAGCTCGATGTTCTGCACAAGTAGGGTTCTCTGGTCAGGCTTAAGTGCTTCTCTGGGGTCACAGAGTGAACAATCTAAGGAAGCGCTCTGGTGAGAAACACATGTGCCAAGTTTGTCATTCAATGTCAGAGGCTTTCAGACCACTTATGCTTCAGGTGGCCCCAAAACTTCATCTTGGCAGGTAAACAACCTCAGGATGAAGTACTACAAGACCTGTAACTCATTTTCAGTCACAAAATCATACATACAGACACACCTACAGAAAGAAAAACCAAATCTGCCAGATACTCTGCTCAGTGGACCCGAGCTGTAAGTGTACAGGTGCTCGCTGTACTGGCTGAGAGGTCAGCACAAGTTTTTACAAATGGTCAAGAAATACTTGCAGCTTTGCAGGCCACAGTATTTCTGTCCCAACCACTCAACTGTGCATTGCACAGCAGCCACACAACCAGACAGTATAAACAAAGGCATGAGGCTGCTGAATTTGATCACAGGCTATACTTTACTGTCCTTTGCACCAGTGTTTCAACATTCTTATATCTAACAAAAGTTTTTCAGGGGCTGGTGAGATGGCTCAGTGGTCTAAAGCACCTACTTAGAACAAGCTTTGAAAAGCATAGGGACCGCGGTTCAATCCCCCAGCACCACATGCCAGCCAGCTCCGCCTCCTGGTGGGCTGAGCTGGCCACACACACACACATAAATAAAAATTAAAAAAAAAAAGTTTTTCATAACAAAACACCATGGGGAAGCCAGGGAGATAGCTCAGGGGCATAAGTGCCTGCTTGGCAAGCACAAGGTCTTGAATTCGATCTTTGGTATAAATAAATAAATAAATACTGTGGAGAGTACTGACATAGTTGCTGTTTGCATACCTCTTTTCCTTCAGGTTAAAGCCAGGTTTTCCTCTCAGCTGAGCTACAGGCCAAGGCCACCAAAGGTTGGCAGTAGCCCAGAGGACAGTGGCAATAATCATAATAATCACAAACCTAGTAACAACAGCAATTTCCCCCTCTGATTTTCGGAGGCATTGTCTTGCCATGCTGGTTAGGCTGGCCTCAAACTTCCGATAATCTGCAGGGACTCGTTGGTGTCATGGTACATGCCAGGGAGAAATGGCAGCAGGAATAAGGAAAAAAATAAGCAGACAACAATGAAGCTTAGATGGAGGTCTGTTTGCCTGATTGTCAGCGGACCCAAAGAACAACAGTAGGGGCGTTTATTCCATTGCAAAGTTGGTATCAGAAGACATAACCTCTAGTGAGCAGAAATCGTCCAGGCAGGATGTTTTTCTCAAGACTGAGGTAGCTTGATTGCTCTAGGCACTGAGGCCTTGTTCTGCCTTCCCACATATGATCAGTTTCCAGCTTCAGCCACTCCCAACCACAATCTTTTGGCCTAAACCTCACCAGTGCTGGAATTACAGGCATGCAATACCAGAGCTGGTGACAATAGTAACTGACTTCAGTTTGCTTGCATGTGTTCGACATGGACAAAGAACACACTTAATCTGAGAACCAAGTGTGCTCTGAGGCTTTGTTTCTAGAATCCTCACTGTATAGGTGAGAATGCTATCATGGAGAAAGCAATGGAGGCATAAGTAGAACCCAGGCCATCTGAGTCAATTTCTACATCACACTTTCACTGAGGAAAGATTTCCAAGTCACAGGTGTCAGAATCAGGTCTCCTCTCCCATGGCACAGAACTGGCCTTAACATTCTAATTTTGATTTCTTAACCACGTCCACTGACTTGTTCAGGGAGACAGTACTGTGAATGCTCAAAAAAGGAGGCCTGGTATTTCACAGGCAAACCACCTAGGTTCAAAGCTAAGAGGCTGGCTATCAGCCGTGGGTCTTAAGTAATCTTTGGATCCTTAGGAGCCTCAAATTCTTTATTTGTGAAGAGGTGATAGTTCCTGAGGACACTAGCAGCATCAAGGGAGATCAATAATGGTGACTATGGCACCCCACACTGCTGACAGCATCCTGACTTTGCTTGGGTCACCATAAAGGACAAGATGGCAGATGGCCACGTGTCCACCCATACTTCTACTCTTTCATGATGGCCAGATAATAAGGGCAAATGATCCCCATGGTGCTCACTATGCTACAAGCTCTGTGCTAAGTGCTTTAAAGTTCCATTTGATCCTCACATCCCCATGAGGGAATTATAGGGCATCTATCTGATGGCAGGAAAAAAGAGGCCCAGGGAGGTCAAGTAAACCTGTCCACAGGCGGCAGAGCCAAGGATCTGAGCCTCATCTGTCAGGCTCTTACCAGTACACCATGGATTCCTATTTGCTTCTTCACAGGGGCAGGTAGAGTGGTGATGCCATGGACAACCTTCGCAGGTTTAGTATTGATCATAATATTAAAATAGAGGTCAGCATAACCAACACAAGACATAGGTTCAGCCACAGCTCCTGTTTGTAATATGCTATTGTTACTGTACTTCATAATAGAAGGGAAGTTAAATTTAAGTTTAAAGTAAATAAACAGTGCTACTTTTTTATGCAAATTCATGCATTTGCCTGGAAACTTACAGAGTAGCACCAGCTTTTAGGGTCTCACTATGTACTTCATCTGGAACTCACACTGTAGCTTAGGCTGAACTCAAACTTCCAGAGATCCTACTGTCTCAGGCTCTGGAGTGCTAGTATTGCAGGCATGGGCCACTATGCCTAGCTAGAAGTGTTTTTTTTTTTTTTTTTTTTTTTTTTTTAACATTTATTGTGTGTGTGTGTGTGTGTGTGTGTGTGTGTGTGTGTGTATGTCCAGCTCAGCCCACCAGGGGGCGAGGCTGGCTGGCATGTGGTGCTGGGGGATCGAACCGTGGTCCTTGTGCTTTGCCAAGCTTGTTCCATGTAGGTGCTTTAGACCACTGAGCCATCTCACCAGCCCCTAGAAGTGTTCTTGATAGAATGTGGCCACACATTTTTTTTTTTTTTAAATGCAATGGGACTATAATGGATAAAATTTCAATAGCCATAGGGTAATTTCAGTAGGTCTTAGGGTAAGGAGAAGGGAAGATAATCGGAGTAAAATGGTAAAAGCTTCAGACCAGAGCACCTTGGGCATACAGGCACTTGGCTGCCACCAGACTTTTTGATCACTAGTCAGAGACAAACTTCAGGTTCATGTAAGCCCTGCTCCTTTCCGTTTTCCTACCACTCACAGCCAAGCTTGGTCCCGGCTTGACTCAGCACACAGCATAGGTCTGCACAAAGAGACAAATGACAAGGCTCTTGGGAGCGCCAGGAAAGACCCTGTCTAGATAAAGGGGAGGAGGATGGCAAGAACCTCTCTGTCCTAGGCTGGCCCTGCTTTTGCTGTGGCTGACGAAGATAGCAAAGACTGTGGCATTCCCATGACCACAGGAAGCAGATCCAAGAATGGCATGCTCTGACCCAATTCTGTGACCTTTGTAGTTGCTGAACTTGTGTGAATGGGTGGTTGTGCAGGGAGGCCCTGCTTGTTTAAATGAATCTTGGCTGGATGCTCCGTAGCATTCCCAATAAAGCATCTATCAGCATCACCAGTAATAACTCAAGCAATTTGTGCCTCAATCATACACAGTCCACAGCACTTTCACTGTCCACATTCCCAGCAAGCCCCTGTGCACACACTGCCTGAAGACCTAACAACACCCAGCCCCTTCCTTGTATGAACCCCCAGGACTCTACTACTCTGAAGACTCATTGGCCTTCGACCCACAGAGCTGTCCTTGACACCAACGTGTACAACCTGGTTCCACAGGTGCCATGCCTTCCCTTCACAGTCAAGAATGAAAGCCTCAGTGGCTTGCAAGGCCGGACACCTGCCTGCTGAGCCACTCTCACTCCCCTTGCCCCATGGGTGCCTGTCACAATGGTTCCCTTGACAATTGACAAAACCGAAACAAATGGACTTTGTTTTCTAGACTCTGCTCCAAGAACTAGCCCAGGGTCTGATGCAGAATAGATGTTTAGTAAATACTCACAGGACAAATTTTTATAAAAAGGTAATGTAGATGTTAGCATATACAGAGAAAAAGTATCTAAAAAAATATACTCAAACCAGTGACTATCAGCATAGCTGGTGGCTGTTCATGGGGCTAAGAGGGTCTGTGCTCTATGCTACACAGACAGAAGTAGCTTTTTTCCATAAAATCTTCAGTCTATTTGTCCTTCCTCCATAGTCCATGAAAGGCATTTTTAAATGAAAATGGTGTGTATGTGTGTGTGCGTGTGTGTGTGTATGTGTGTGTGTAGGGAGATATACGTGAAAAACCAAGCACTTTATCTGACAACAGTTTAGCATGCCTTGCAATGCCAAAATGAGAATGGTGATCAGAATCTTTATTTCTGAAGATCACATTTTTTTTTAAGGTACTGGAATTTACTTACCATTTATCAGCTAATATTGCACAGGCAGTGGGAGCTTCAGTTTCATTGCTAGAAGCCAAAACTACAACAAAACCTGCCTCGCCCTGCACCACTGAGATGCTCAGCATTTGCTGCACCACTGAAATACTCAAATATGGAAGAGAGGCACCAAACCTGGCACACGGGAGGCTCTCAATATACTGATTATTCTTACTTCTCATATATTTCTTGAGAAGGAGAAAAAAAAAAAAAGGCCAAGTGATTTCCCCATCTCCCTGGAAATCACAGCACCAAGATGCCTTCACAGTTTGCCTGTAACTACCATCATTTGTGATACATCTATTTCCCCACTTAGAAGCCAACTTGTCTCTAAAACAAGGAAGGGACAAAACTATTACCAACTGTGATTTCTGAACTTAGATCTAATATGCAACTGGCCACGTCAAAAACCGAGTGATTTTCACTAAGATAGCACTAAAAGCAAAGAAGGAAATTCCTCTGCCTGTCAAAGCCTAAACAGAGGCTTTGAAGACTGAAAAGGTACAGCTGAAAGGCTTCTACAGCAACAAAAAATATCAGCTCTGTAGTCACCCACTTTCCAGCAACCCAAGACACTGCAGCTCCAGAAGTAGCCCAGATACTCTCAGAATATCCCTTGGCCCCTGATCTGCCATGAAGCAGACAAAAGACAACAATCTTATCTTTTCTGTGGATGTCATGGCCGACATGCAGCAGCTCTATGACACTGAAGTGGCCAAGGTAAACTGCCCATTCAGGGTGATGGATGAGAAAAGGCACATGTCCATCTGGCACCTGATTATCATGCTATGTATGTTGCCAACAAAACCAGGATCATTTAGAATGAATCCAGCTGGCTAAATACATATTTTACACACACATGTTAAAATAAATATATTACACACACACACACATTTTAAGTTTTCTAAAACCCAACTACAATAGACTCCTTCCTATGTGCTAGGTTCAAAACTAGG
The DNA here is from genome assembly GCF_000260255.1 of Octodon degus. NCBI lineage: Eukaryota > Metazoa > Chordata > Mammalia > Rodentia > Octodontidae > Octodon > Octodon degus. The sequence continues at coordinate 2,856,311 of NW_004524782.1, forward strand.
TATTTACATATGTTTTCTCTTACAACAAACCTAAGAGGTAGACACTACCCTGAGTTTATTTTGAAGATGAAGAAACTGAGGCATTCAAAGGTTACTAATTGAATTTGTGGCAAATCTAGAACTGAATTGTCCTCTTGCAAATCCTTATTTCTACATTCTGTCACCAAGTCCCTAGGCATTCCAAAAAAAGAAGCTGATGCCTGGAACACCATGTTTCTAAAATGTGGACATAAGGGAATTCTGCAATGCTTTTGACAGTGGCTCTGTTAATTTCATCTCAAAATGTCAGTAGGTGTGCCTTCCACCTGCTTTTTCACTTAACAAGAAACCAGGGAACCAAAGGGTCAAGTAACTTGTAAAATGGCCAGTCCAGAACTCAAAAGCTGGTCTACTTCCACCACAGCACTGCCTTTTCAGTGTCATTCTCAGGTGAGATCTTTCCACAGAGGGTACAGCTCTGAGTGAAGATATGACATGGAGCCCAGTACTCTTTGATAAATTCCAGTTTTGCCTCTTACTAGGAAACATAACATTGGCTGAGTATCCTCATCTACTAAATAGAAAGGATTTCACAGTGAAGAGCAGGCTGTAAAAAGCAAGAATGCTATCAAGACATTGCTGCTAACTTTGTTAGGTGTGATAAGGAAGTGTTGGGAAAACATGTCTATATGTAAGAGGTGTGTACTGAATAAGGCAGGAGAAAATGCTCAAAGCCCGGGATATATTTTAAAAATGTTTTAGAAAAAAATAGGGAGAAGGGAATAAGAAAGAACAGACAAAACATAAGTATCTAAACTTTGAAAAAATAAATGCAGTATCAGGGTATCTGGTACTATTTTTCCTATGCTGGTGTATGTGTGAAATTTGACAATTAAAACTTTAATAAAAAGAAAACAAGTATCTATCTCAGCAATCTGTGAGAATCCAGTTAACACATACCCAACACTGAGCACTGTGAAGCAGGACACAGCAGGGTCCCCAAGCTCAGCACTACTGCCTTTGGGCTATAGGGATGTTCTGGGCATTGCAGGACACTGAACAGACTTCCACTCCGGTGACCCCTGCCCAGCTGAGACAGTGTCCAGCACTCCTGCTTCGCATGCTGCAATCTGGCTTCTGCATCACAGAGGTGTAGGCCGGGACAGCTTAGGCAAGGAAAGCACTAGCAAATCTATGATGAAATATGAGCAATAAACCCAGGCTCCTCATTACTGCCCCCATCTCATTTTCCCAGTATAACAAACCACAGCTATCACAATGACTGAAACAGCCCATCATTTGCTGAATGCCCACTCTGAGGCAGCCACTTTATGCGCTGATTTTACTGCATCTACACCATCAGTCAGACGCTAATTTTGCAGGTGAGGAATCTGGGTCCAGATATGAAGGTACTGCTGCTCCAAAGGTATACAGGGCAGAAACTGACCAGGCTGGAATCAAACCTCAGCTATCCTTACCTTCTCTCACATCACCCATCACAATATACCTAACCTGCCTGCTCCTCCCACCTAACCACCTTCCCCCGTGTACATGCTAACACTGCTACAGCTTCTTACAGAACCTCACGACTCCTGCCTGTCCCTTACACGACACCCAAGGGATATTTAGAATTAAAACAGAACATGTCATTCCTCTGCTCAAAGCCTTTCAATAGCTCCCTCAGCCTCAGTCTTGCCAAAGGCCTTGCCTGGGACTCACAGGCACCACCTAAACTAGTCACATCCTAGTTAGTCATCACCTCACACCACTTTGCCATTCACCCCACTTTCTCCACATGGGACTTTTTGCTCATGGGACCACTCAAGTCCTTTCTCTAGTTTTTCCTTTGCCCAAACTGCTCTTTTCCCCAGCTTGCTCAACATCCTTTCCTCAGGGGAGCAATCCCTAAGCTTCTAAGACATCAGCCATGGGCTCGTCAATTCCCTGTGACTGCCCTGTATTTCTTATCACTACCCTTGACTTTACACTGTAGACTACTTACTGTCTGTCTCTTCCACTATAGTATAAACTCCACAAGGGCAGCAGCTATGCTGCTCTCCTCCTTGTATTTATCTAGGAACTAAAACAGTCTTGCATATAGGACATTATCAATAAATATTTGCTGAATAAATATATCACAACTACAAGCTCTCACAGCTCTCATTCTATTATTGTCAACAGTCTTATTGAAGATCATTATCTGGCATATGGGTATGATTAGCAAGTGTTTGTCCTGCCCTAAACTATTTCACCTTCAGATACCATTTCCTTTGAATTTCTTTCCTGTCTCCTCCACATCTTGGCATCAAAGCCCTGCTCAAGTTTACTTGTATTGTACTTCAGTTTCTGCCTTGGGAAAAGTGTGGAGAAGCAATGTATCTCTTTCCAAGTTGCAAGAATTCATTAAGTGAATAAAAGTTATGCCTTTGTATAGTGCTGTGCATTGAACAAGAACCCAATAATTTAACACACATGGTTTAAGTCAGGAGTTGCTCTCTTGGGGAGAGGAATGTAGAAGAGACAAATGCCAGAAAGCAAATACTTTGTGGGCTTTGAGGGCCAAACTATTCTGTCAAAACCATTCCAGTCTAAGCTCCTGTGTAGCACAAGAGCAGCGTCTGAATTAGAAACAAAAACCAACTTTACTTAAAAAGCAAGCACTGGGCAGGCAGCTGTTTGTCAAACTCTTGTTAAAATGACGACTCACAAGGTCGGCCTTGGCTTCCTCTTCCATTTCATTTCCCATTATGAAGAACTCATTCCCTTGGCTCCCATGGCCTTCCTCTCCCTTCCAGAATCTGCACTACATAATCCTGCCTTATGACCTTTACACTTATTTCCTCTGCCTGGAATGCTATTCACCAGACCTGCTTCCTTCCCTCTGCTTGAATCACGCCCTCAGTATGGGCTTCACTGACCATCCTATCTCAAACTGTGCCACACTTGCCAGTCTTCCCCAGACCCACCTCTACCTCATTTTTCTCCAGAGCACTTTCCACCACCACCTGCCATCCTCCACAATATGTCTGCAGAAGAAAGTGAGTTACACAGAAGCAGACTGTTAGCTATGGTGTACTGTCATGGCCTCCTTTGGCAAACATATGGTTGGCACTCCTTAAATATTTGTTAAGTGTTTCTTCATTGACCTCGATGCAATAAAATTATAAGCAAAAAAAAGCAAAGTCACATTATTTTAAAGTAAAACAAAACATTTCACTGTCCTCAACTTTGTACAACTTTCTTCCTCAGTCTCTACTTCCCAAACATAATATTTGTGATTAGAAGATTGGTGCCCCCAAAGATATTCATGTTCATATCCCCCAAACATAAGTATCTACCTTACATGGCAAAACAAATCTGTAGAAGGCACCTCAGTTAAAGAAGGACCCTGAGAGAGGGAGATGATGCTGGCTTATGGGAGTGAGTCCAAAGTAACCATATAGAACCTTAAAAATCAAAGAGCCCTTCCTGACTGCTCAGGAGACGTGACTAGGAAAAATAGATGCAACTACACTGCTTGCACTGAAGGTAGAAAAAGGAGCCATGGACCAAAGAACTCGGAGGCCTCTAAAAACTGGAATAGGCAGGGAAGCAGATTTTCTCCCTAGAGCCTCCACAAAGAAATTCAGTCTTCCTAATACCTTGATTTTATCTCATGAGCCCCCCAAGATCACCAACCTCTAGAAGTATAATTGTGTTGCCTTTCCCACTTATTTTTCTCCCTAACTTTAAACTCCCTCACATATAGTTTACCTAATCTTATTTATTTTCTGACTCCCTGCACTACATGGTAAATCTCTTGTTTTGTTCCAGTGCCTAGGACGGGACTTAGAGTACAGGCCTAGTAAGTATTTGCTCATTTACTGTCACATCTTATTTGTTCCTTCCCAGTACTTCTTACAGCTGTTAAAAACTATTATGTTTAGCACTATTTACCTGTCACCCCTACTTTCACAGCACCATACCCAATATACGGCAAGTATTTACTGAACAAATAAATCCATCCACACAACGGTTCTATGAACTACATAATTATCCTCATTTGAGAAGAGGGCGGGGCTGGGGATATAGCTTAGTGGCATAGGTGCCTGCCTGATCCTAGCAAGCGCAAGGTCCCAAGTTTGATCCCCAGTATCAAAAAAGGATCCAGGTTTATTTATTTATTTTTCTTTTTTTTTTGGCCGAACCGGGGATTGAACTTAGGCCCTTGTGCTTGCCAGGCAAGCGCTTATTCCAATGAGCCATCTCCCTGGCCCTAAGGATCCAGGTTTAAAGAAAATAATGTGCCTGCATCAACCAGCAAGAAGAGGAACAGCTAGTACAACTGCAACCCCTGAGACCAGAACCCCAAGTCTTATTCAAAGCTTGTAGGTGGGGTCCCGCCTCGGCAGGTTTACAAGTGCGCCCCAAACAATTTTATAGAGGGAAAAACTAAGGCCTAAGGAAGGATGACGGGACCTTTCCACGTGGCAGACACCGCTCTATTTTACTTGTTCAGTTCCTCACCCCACCTAGCGAAGCGAGGACTATTCTTAGCCCGTATTTCATGGAAAACAGACGCCCAAGGCCATGAAATAACAAGCACAAGGTCACCCCGCAGATGGGAGGTGGACCTGCTGTCTGAACTCTTGTCAAACCCACGCCAGCCAGCCTGCTTCAGGGACCGATCCGACCCCATCACCAGAAAGGCTGGCCCGCTAGCAAACGGCGCGCGCGCGTGTGCGTGTGCAAGCGCGGGGGAGAGGAGCACAATTCACCCCTCGAGCCGGCCAGTTCTGCCCTCGGGAGAGGAGCTTTCACGTCCCCCTCTTCTTGGGAGACCTAACACAAAGTATAAGCGGATGGAGGGCAGGACCCAGGACCGCAGCCTCCATCCTGTTGCAAAAGCGCAAAAAATCCAACACCCACCCGGGTCTCCACCAACCACGCGGCCCCTCCCCACCTCCGAGCAAGTCACGCGCCCGCCCATTCGCCCGGAGCCCTCCGCTCCCCATCAGCCTGCCGACCCCACCTAGGCCCAGCGTCCCAGGTCCCCGCCGCCGCGCGCACCAGGCAGGCTCGGGACCCTCGGGCTCGCCCCGCCCCGCCCACCGCTGAGCCGAAAGCCAATCCGGGGCGTCATTTCATCGAGCCTGGTGAGCTCGAAGAATGAGAGCTGGACGCTGATTGGTTGTCCCCCCTTCCGCCACTCCCAGCGAACGCTGAGCCCTCTCGCCCAGGGCCGCACGAGCCCCCGCGCCCTTCTCCCCTCGTCCTTGTCAAGTCTCCCGTAGTCTCCGCACCTGAACATCCTCGTTGCGGAGCTCATCTATGAGCACCGCAATGGGATACAGAGAGTCATCGCCGTCGGCCGCCGCCATTTTGGCTCCGTCCAGTTCCTGTCAGACTGCGGCCGGCGCTGCGCTGAAGCTGGGTTAGGGAGGGGCAGGACGAGGAGGAAAGGCGGTGTTGGGGGTGCCCAAGCCACTTTACAGGGGCTGGACGAGCAGAAGACCGCGTTTCTTTGGTCCAGAAACGCGAAGTCCCGCCCACTACCTATTTACTATTGGTCGAACGAAAGAGATTGGCCTGCCGGATTCTACAATAGGGGAAAGGAAGCGGAAATGCGGGGTGTATCCTAGCGACCAAGACTGTGCCCGCCTCCGTTGCCGCTAACGACGACTAAGACTAGCAGTTGCTGTTGACCAATGAGGGCGGGAGAAGCGGAAATGCGGGGTGTATCCTAGCGACCAAAGCTATGCCCGCCTCCGTTGCCGCTAACAACGACCGAGACTAGCAGTAGCTGCTGACCAATGAGGGCGGGAGCGGTATGTGGCGTAGCTGGTCCTCAGCGAGTCTGAGCGAAGGCTGTTGACGGTGTGTCCCTTGTAAGGTAGAGAGTCGTGGAGGGTCCAAGGTCCGCGGGCTGTGGCTAGTCCAGCCGTGGCTCCACGGGCTTCCTCCCAGAGCCTTCGAGCAGAACTCCAGAGAAGGGACGGCTTGCTTTTCAGGCCCGGTCCAGGCTGTCCCCGCGTCCCTTCCTTCGTCCCTTCAGCAGCCCTGGAAAAAGTGCTGCTGAGCACGCTCCTTTCTTCGTGCTGTACCTTTTCTTGGGGGTGCTGTTTCCATTTCCGTGTCATGTCTGTACCCTTCTTCCCTACCTTCTTCCTAAGTAACCAGGTATTCCACACTCATCCTGAACGGTCCTAGAACAGACTTCTTTTCATTCCAGAAACGCTGGATTTTTTTTGAGCGAGTGACAGTGGCGACAACTTGGCGCAGGTTGTCATTCACTGGTCCTGGGCTGTTCAGTCTGTAGCGGGAGAAAAGTGTGCATTTCCGAACTCTTTCTTTGCGTTCATACTGAAATTTTTAACCATTAATTTATATTAACTATGCCAACTTAAATCAACTAACTGGATTTTCATTTGCTATTTTTTATTTCAATTTTATGAAACTGTCTTTATGTTTGCAGTACATAATGATTATGTCCATCGTGGTGTCAGAACATGTGCATAACACATTTTAATTCTCTTATTGTCCCCTTCCCCTCCTGTCCGCACACCATCTCATCACCCGCCCTTTTGCAAAAGATCTCCCTGATTTTTATTATCCTTTATGTTGCACTTACTGTATTTGTATTTTGGGTTTCTCTGTTTCTTTTTTTTTTCCCCAAAAAAGTAACACTTTAATTTTTAGTGACAATAACATAATCATTTATTTAATCATATTTTTCGATATATATATGTACCTATATATATATATATATATATACATAATATTTTAAGTTACATTTTAAGATACTACATTTTGAAAAATAAATGTTTAATAGCATGAACTATATAATAAAAATATGTCATACATACATGTAATAGTTTCAAAAACGGCCACCAGAATTACTAACCGTCACTTAACATTTATGGTTCCTTTTGCCCTTAAGGAATTTCCAACTTGGGATGTACAGATAAAATACTGTTTTGGGGGTAGGTTTTTGTTTTTGTTTTTTATTTTAAAGAGAGAAAAACAATTAAAACGATGATACAGAATTTGAAAAAAAGGTAGTAGGAAATTAGCAATGGTTAATGTGCTGCGTGTTATCTTCAACATGGGCATAATTATTACGTACTGCAAACATGGACTTAACAAAAATTGAAATAAAAAGTAGTAAATGAAAATCCAATTAGTTCTGATTTAAATTGGCATAGTTAATATAAATTAGTGATTAGAAATTTCAGTATGAACGCAAGAGTTCGGAAATGCATAGTTTTCTCACACTACAGACTGAACAGCCCAGAATCAGAGAGTGGCACCCTGCGCCAAGTTGTCGCCACTGTCACTCAGATTACAAAGTATAGATATGCGAAACTGATCAATGTAAGCACAAACTTTTCTTTTGGAAATTAGTAGTATATAAATACTATTTATATAAATTAATCGTATAATTATCTTAGCTATCTTATATATTTGAAATTTATTTTCCTTTCCTTCTTTTCTTAAAATACTGGTTTAAAGTTCCTTTAAAAGAGCCAAACATGGCGGTTTATGTGTGTGTTACCAACACTTGGGAGGCTGAGGCAAATGGTTTTCACAAATTTGAGGTCTAGGCTACTTTGTGGGTTCAAGATCAGCTTCTACTATGTAGTGAAACTGTCTCAAAAACAAAACCAATAAATCACTTGAACTTCTTTTTCCTGTGTGGCTACACTCCCAAATTGATATAAACTTAAATTTTTAAAATAATTTGTTTTTGGGCCAGGGCGATAACTCAGGAGGCTAAGCGCTTGCCTGGAAAGCACAAGGCCCTGAGTTTAATCCCTGGTAACACACACACACACACACACACACACACACACACACACACGTTTTCTATTTAATGTTCATAAAGTGATCAGAGATGTGTTCATTCTACTACCTGCCTTTTCAGGATATTTTGGGTCATCCTGATGAGCCCCAGGAATTCCAGATTAATAGAGTTTAAATAAAAAGTTCATGTTTGTAAGCCTGTTCAACATACGGTGCGTGGTTCTGAACACGTCAGTTAATGTTATTTTATCTATGACTATGAGTGGCTAATGGAGCAGCACACTCAGCACAAACGAGATTACAGATAATGTTTGCAAGAAGTAATGAGAAGGGGCTGGGGAGATGGCTCACTGGAATAAGCGCTTGCCTGGCAAGTACAAGAGCCTGAGTTCAATCCCTGGTTCCGGCAAAAACAGCCACAACAGCAACAAAAAGACAAAAACAAAACAAAACAAAAAAAGAACTAATGAGAAAACCACACAATCCCTGTTTCTGCATTGTCAGTCTCTCCTGTTGTTTTGTGTTTGCAACTTATAATCTAAGCTAGTAACTGCATGCTTCTCATTCTGTACAAAGAAAAAAAAGCAGAACATTGATAATAATATTTTGCCTAGATCCTCCCCTAAGACCAGATGCTTTGGTGTTATCAGTAACAAAATCCTTTGTCTCTGACCCTATATCTTCCCAACATCTGTAAAATGGTAGCAGGCTAAATTGCTAGTTTACGGGTGGGAGAAAGCCTCAGACTTTTCACAATTCTTGATAGTAAAAAAGATGGAAATGGTTGAAAACAGTGAAATAATATCTCAGGGCAACAAGTGTTAGAGAGACATAGAGAAATGAGACCCTTGTGTACTCCATTCATGGGAATGCAAGTTGATACAGCTGTATGGATAACTGTATGAATATCACTCAAACATTAAAACTAGAGCTACTGTGTGATCCAGCAATCCTACTATAAACATATAGCCAAAAGAAACGAACCCAGTATCTTGAAGAGATACCTGCACTTCCATGTTTATGGCCACAACTAAGAGATGGAGAAAAAACTAAATGTTCAGAGATGAATGGATAAAGAAAATATTACACATGCATACACAGGATATTATCCAGCCATAGAAAAGTAGTAAATGATGTCATTTGCAGTGATGTGGTTTACTCTTGAAGACATGCAAGTGAAATAAAATAGAGGCCAGAAAGATAAGTATTGTATGGTAGCACTTACATGGAATCTAAAATAGTCAAATCGACATAAGCAGAAAGCACATCCATAGTTAACGAGGGTTGGAGGAGAGGGAAACGGGGAAATTTCGTTCCTGTGTTGGTCAAATGGTACCAAGTTTCAATCATGAAGATAAGAAAGTTCTATAGATAGGTACAATGTAAGGCACAGAATTAGCAATAACATACTGCACACTTAATTAAACATTTGCTCTGAAGGTAGATCTATGTTAAGGGCTTTTGTCAAAGAAGAAGAAAGAAAATCAACAAAAGTATAAAAATGAAGCAACAGATGTTTGGAGGTGCTAGATTAGTTTGTGTTGTTGATTGTGGTAATAGCTTTGTTGATGTATCCTTACCTCCCAATGTGTCAGGCTGTATACATTAAATGCCTAAAGCTTTTTATATGTTATACCTCGATAAAGTGGTTTTAAAATCTCATAGAAAACAAATGCATACTGTATTCCTATATATAACTAGCTTCTCTTTTAAGGGGTTAGGTTGTGTTAACAATAAGATTTGATTTTTCAAGTTAGGGTGTTTTAAGCATATTTGGGAATGGGTTTGGGAGAATAGAATAGATTGATTAAAATAGAAAATGTGGGCTGGTCAAATAGCTCAGTGGATTAAAGCACCTGCTTAGGCAGACGCAGTGGCCAGGGTTCGATTGCCCAGTGTGCTGTGCTGGCCCTGCCCCTGGGGCACGCTGAGATGGTGTGGTGGTGTGTGCCTGTAATCCCAGAACTTGAGAGGCTGAACACAGGCAGATCACTTGACTCTGATCAACGTAATGAGATCCTGTAGACCCTTACTAAAATACAGAGAGAGAGAGAGAGAGAGAGAGAGAGAGAGAGAGAGAGAGAAAGAGAGAGAGAGAGAGAATGAAAATGTAATGGCTGGGATTGTAGCTCAGCAGCAGAGCAATTGCCTAGTATATGCGAGGCTCTGGGTTGAATTTCCCAGCACCAGGTGCACACATGCACACACACACACACACACACACACACACACACACAGTATAAAATGTAGGAAAGGGATGGGTAGAATGTCAGGGTAGAGTTTGCATAGGCAGAAGTGTGGTCTCATTGGGAGAGGGTCTTGGAAAAAAATTACTATAAAGTTATTAGATTGCTCCTTTCTGGAATTGGATAACATCTCTTCCTGTTAGCCATATGGTATGTTTAACAAAGGAGAAAATTTTTACTGAGTCTTTTGTATGAAAATGGTTTATTGGGGGTGATACTAGAAGGGAAGGCTGAATTAATTTAAAAGAAAGGCATATTGTACAGAGCATCCTGAATAGAGGACATTGTAGATCAGAGAGTACAAATTCTTGGTAATTGACAAAGCACTGCAGGATATCTGTAGACTTTTGAGGTTGTCAATTGTAGGGCTGAAGTCTCGGTCTCTAAGCGTACTCCTTGATTCATTGGATGTCTAGGTTACATAGGGGACACACAGAGTTGTATCAAATAATATGTTATATGAGAAGGTGCAGATGGAACAAATGGAGACTCCCCACAAAAACAGTGAAGGGGTTTGCGTTGGTTTTGGATACATGATAGTGACCTAGACTTGATGGAGGAGGTCGAACGGGGCTCACCTCTCTTTTCTCTCTCCCCCTACCCTGGAGGATTCTTTGTTCTATTTCATCACTATGGCTTGGAACTTTAATCTGGAATACCAATTCTCATTCAGCTGTGCAGACAGCAGTGTCAGCCACAGTGCACTTAAATAATAGAGAACTGTTTCGTTGCTGTAAGGACATGTGGTGCCCCTGGCTGAACCCTGTTTGGTTCCCGTGTAGTACAAAGTCTGTTTCTACCTCCTCTGAGGGATGGAGCTTATGCTCTTCTGCTATCTACAGAAGAATCCATTTTCACCAGCGTTTGAAGAAATCAAAGGCATAAGGAAGATAACCATGGATCCTGCGAGCAGCATAAACTCTACCTATTTCACTGCATACTTTATTTAATCAGTAATATCACCATAAAAGATCCAGACTCTCAGAAAAGGTACAATGTCATTTCTCTAGAGAATAATGTTGAGCAGGGCAGGGCAGGGGTCAGAGTGAAGAAGAAGCATTTGTCCAAAATTTGCAGTCTACTTATGTGTCATAGATGGTTCCAGAGAAAATTCTGGAATGTTCTATTTGTCCTAAAGAATATTATTAAAAGAGTAGCAGATCCCTGCAAGGCAACAAGAATCTGATGTCACTTGTTCATAGTAAGTGAGCTTTCCAGGCTGGAAGTCTTCAGGATATGCCCTTGTGGTGGTCCTGATTTGCGCAGCAGTGCACAGCCACTAAAAACCACCATGCAGAAGATGGCTCTGCTCTGAGAGAGAAAAATCCTATCTCCAGGAGCACCATGCTGTCAGTGGAGCACAGCACAGGGCAATTTATGGAAAAGCCAACTAACAATCACATATGGGTCAGCCTTTATTTGGGATTCTAAAGGAAATGCACACACACACACACACACACTAAGGGAAAGTATATCAACCTTCATTAGCTTAATGGAGAAAAATCAGTGTATTTATGAACAATAGGTATCTACCATTTGTTAAGAGACAAGATAGAAATTGGGTCGCAGCCTTTTATTATTATTGTTGTTGTTGTTTTGTTTTGTTTTGTTTTTCCATAGCGATGGATCTTGCAAGCAGCATAAACTCTGCCTATTTCACTACATAGTTTTTTAAATCAGTAATATCCGCATAAAAGATCCAGATTCTCAGAAAAGGTACAATGTCATTTCTATAGAGAATAATGTTGGGTAGGGCAGGGCAGGGCACGGCAGGGCAGGGGTCAGAGTGAGGAAGAAACATTTGTCTAAGATTTTCAATCTACTTATATGTCATAGATGGTTCCAGAGAAAATTCTGGAGTGTTCCATTGTCCGAAAGAATATTATTAAAAGAATAGCAGATCCCTGCAAGACAACCATGTCCTTGTGTTGGGCTCTATTTAAAAAAAAAAAGTTGCCTTTTTTCTTTTTTCTTTTTTCTTTTTCTTTTTTCTCTCTTTCCTGAGAACATCAGGCCCCAGCCTATGAGGATATCTATTTCAGGGCCAGATTCTCTGAGAGCAGGGAGGGTAAACAATCTAGGAAGGAATCAGATGTTGGGATGGTTCTCCCATTGTGAGGTTGGCCGGTCCACTAGAATTGAATGGGAGTGGTTTGACCAGTCAGAAGGTTGTTTGAGGTGTGGGAGACTCTGGTTTGAGACAAGACACTTTCAAGCACTGACCTGGGAACATTACCTGACCTCTTGGAGAATATTCTTTCTACATAGCCCTTCTCTGTGTGGTCCACAGCAACACATCTCACAGGGATATTGCGTGTAATGGAATTTAGTAAATGTAAAGTATAAACTATATGACACTGTATCCTAGTCCCTCAGAATCTAACCTGGCAGGAGACTACAAAGCCATTCTCCTTTCCCTAGAAGATCCCTCTTCACCTAACTACATCACATGTAAGTAGGGCTCCTGTATCCCATTTGGAAACAAGTCTGAATACTTGTGTTTCTATGAAAACGCTGATTAATTTTTCCCATGATTCTTTTCCTAGGGACTGTGTGGTTCGAAGGCCTTTTCTGCAGCTTGTTGACATGTAAGAGGAAGTGAAATAGAAATGTGGAATGGCTAGTGAGGTTAACTCTAGACTATAGATAAAAGGCATAAAGAGATCAAGGATGTCGGGGCAGAAAGCTGTGACGCCTTCCTTTGGCTATCATAAGAGTCATGACCTACACGCCTATAACAAGGAATAGGTTAAGAAGAGCAAAGCGAAATATTCATTTATTCAAAGCTGTACATAACTTGGGACTCTCTAGAAATAAAGTCCCAAGGCTCAGGTAAGCTGTTTTCATCCTTAGATTAGATGCAGATTGAATGGGAAGCTGTGTAGAAATGTGATTGCACAAGGGGCATGATCTAGTGGTAATGGGCTGAATGAGGAAACTCAGCAAGGCCTGTGTGCTCAGACTTACCTTGGTCACTTGTTGTCACAGTCCTTCCTCCCAAGTTAGAGCAGGCCCCTATTTTCAGAGAGTCTCATAACCTACTTACTATAAGACTCTCAGGTTTGACTTGGATGTGACTTTTCAGTGGGACTCGAGCTGTTTTCCAGCAGCAGCACTGCTCTCAGAGAAAGGAGAGCTCCGTTCTGGTGCTGTTGCCCTCAGCAAACACAGGATGCTATAAAGAAAAAGAACACGGACTATTCCAGGTGCCAGGTCATCTGAAACATCTGTAGATTTACACCAGAAACCTCAGACCTTGACCACAGAAGCACTGGACATTTGGAGAACTGTGACCACACATTTGCCTGGATCTGCTCACCTGAGGTCCCTGGCGCCCTTACCAGACAAATTGCCTGATATGCCACTTGAGACTTGAGTGCCTTTTTCCAAGCCATATAAAAGGGCTACATATTTTCTGCACCCCTACCACTGGCCTTTTCACCTTCCACCTTTCTGTACAGGGCAGGAAGAGGTCAGACGAAGACTTTGCTTGCTTCTGAGGCTCCGCCAGGCAGTCTGGTGTGCCAAGGAGATGTGTTCTGTTGGGATGTCATTTTTCCATTCACAACGGGGCACTTACCTCCCACAGGCAGGCAGGACAAATCCTCTGTCCCATTCTGCTCCTGTCTGCAGTCTATCCTCTTATGTGATGCAACCAGGTGTGCAAGCTTCCTGTGAGGTAGCATTACAAAATGTTTGTAAGACACCTTGCAATTCTGCTGCTGTGGGGAGACTTCAAGCTGTCCAGAGCAGCTATCCTGCCCCTGGGGAGCCAGTGCAAAATGTTCTGTGACCCTTCGGCTTCTGTAGTTTCTCCACCGAAGTTGTCTGTAACTGTGGCTTCTTTCCTTCCATCTTCTGCCCTCTTATAGACCTGTGAGGAGATTTTGGTGTAACCATTTTCCAATTTACAGACATCAACTGGGTGATGTGCATGTCTGAAGTGAGGTCTTTACGAATGAAATATTTTTGTTGGCCTCCTGAGTCTTGATATTTTTACAGGGTGTCCTAAGCCCTGACCTCTGGATGCAGAAGGAGCTGTTCTAGGGATGAGTCCTGGAATCTCCTCTCATTCTGTCCACACCCACAGGTCACCCCTTAACTGTTCAGAATGAAAGCTCCAACAAGCAAGGGTTCAGCTTTTAGAAAAATGAGACAGAGGCTTGGGAGATAGCTCAGTGGTCTAAGCATCTACCTGGCAAGTTCAAGGACCAAAGTTTAATCCCTGGTACCGCATGCCATGCCAGGCACTGAAACTGGGCATAATGGCACATGCCTGTAATCCTGGCACTGGGGAGGCTGAGACAGAAAGATCACTATGAGTCTGAACTGCATGGCAAGACCCTGTAACAAGTACATACATAAATAAATAAATGAAAAAGGCAGTGTGATGTTGCTGGAATATTTCAAGTTCATATATATTTTAGTGTATGCTCTGAAGTATCAAACTTAATGTCCCACACATTCAATTTCTAGGCATATACTCAATTGAAATGTGTGTGTGTGTGTGTGTGTGTGTGTGTGTGTGTGTATCCCAGAAGGAATAATGGTCCTATTAAGACCAAAAATAATTATCTAGAGAAGATTTGATATATATATATCAAAGGATCAGTAGGAGTCTGAACTGTGTAGTGAGACCCTGTAACAACCAAATACATTTTAAAAAGAAAAAAAAAAGATAAATACTAGCTTCACAACACCAGAAATAAATACTCAATAATACAGAGTACAAAATACATTGTGCAGAAATATTGAGTTTATTTATTTATTAAATTCACTGTGTAAAAGCACCTGTGGATGATAAGAACACAATGAATATGACATGACCTTGCTGCAGCTGGATGACCTTTTGGCCAGAAGACAAGTTGTATGGTACAGATTCTGTTAGCACAAGCAACGGCTAAGGACTGGGCTTTCAGGGGGTCACATGGTTAAAAGGATTAAATTATTAACTATACATTTGAAATAGAAATTAAGTTTGATGTTAAAACCTTTTAAGCAGTGTTCTTGCTTGTGTTATAAAAAATAATAAGTTTTTCAGGTTGACCCACCTTAATTATTTGAAGTCAAATATGTGGATATCCTGGCAGTACAATCTCCCAGATGTTAGATGAGATATATATCACTTAATCAAAAATAATGAATTCTAGGACTGGCATGTTAGCTCAGCAGACTAAAGCACCTGCTTAGGCAGGCACAGAGACCACAGTTTGATCACCAGCACCATGTGTCATGCCAGCCCCATGCCCAGGGCAAGCTGAGCCAGCCACAGAGTTTGGGCTTAGTGGCATAAGCCTGCAATTCCAGTGGTGGGGAGGCTAAACATAGGAGGATCAGTAGGAGTCTGAGCTGTGTAGTGAGACCCTGTAACAACTAAATACATTTTAAAAAGAAAAAAAAAGGTTAATGAATACTAGCTTCACAACACCAGAAATAAATACTCAATAATACAGAGTACAAAATACATTGTGCAGAAATATTGAGTTTATTTATTTATTTTAACAGACCTGAACCAAATTTATTAACAAATGTGCTTTGTAGATGTCCCCAGACCATTCCACCTGATAGCATCTGAATACAACAGCATTCTTCCCAGCCCCACCCAGGATGTTCACCCAGTAGACCACATACTATTGCAAAGGAGAAGGACATGCTTAAGGAAATGCAAAGGAATTCAGATCAACCCGTGTGAAAATATTGAGTTTAATTTTGGAAATAATTTTGTGCAGTGCTGTGGAATATGACCAAGGTCTATGTGCAGAAAAGCAAGCACTGAGCTATGGAAGAACAAGAAAGAAAAAGTCAGCTCAGGATGTGATGACATCATTTGTAACCTCAAGAAATTGAGCATATTGATTTGGCATTACTTTAACCTTAGTAGCATAAGAAAAATGGTCAGAAAGACAATGTCAAGACCCCTATTGTCATTTTGTTATCTTCTGCCCACCATAGACTACTTCTCTGCAAGACTACTTCTTTGTCCCTTCTGATACGAGCAAAGTCAACTTCCCTGACTTATTCATAAAAGGCTCTATTTCTTCCCAGTTTGGGAGTGTTTCATTGGTTGAGAAGTAAAGCTCAACTGTTCAAAGCTGAAACAAGCCCCAGTTCAGTCTTTTCCAAAAAATCTCTGCTAGTGTTTGAAACATCCAAAAGCTCAAAGCTGACACATGATCTCAATAATTTCAGTTTACTTTGAATGCAGCCAGTTTATTGCCAACTTGAACAGAGTTGTAGTTTTTCCTGAGAAGTTAGTTTATGGAGATTTCAATCCACAGTTAACTGGTTCCAAGGTAGGCAGGCCTTGCAGAGAAGTAGTCTATGGTGGGCAGAAGATAACAAAATGACAATAGGGGTCTTGACATTGTCTTTCTGACCATTTTTCTTAGGCTACTAAGGTTAAAGTAATGCCAAATCAATCAGTGGATTGATTTAGTCGCCACCCACCCTTGATCCTAGCACTGCTAATCCTGGCATTGCACCATGACTCAACCACAAACTAGGTTTAGCCACCTCTGAAAACCCCCCACCTATGACTTCATGTGGCTTTGGGGAGACATGTAGACATAAGCCATAAAAGTATAAATAATTTTGTAGTCTTGTGATGTTTCTATTGTTTCTGTTCCCAGTCATGTACAAAAAGAAAATAGCATTTATA
Source organism: Octodon degus (assembly GCF_000260255.1). Lineage (NCBI taxonomy): Eukaryota > Metazoa > Chordata > Mammalia > Rodentia > Octodontidae > Octodon > Octodon degus. The sequence continues at coordinate 2,872,976 of NW_004524782.1, forward strand.
AGGCTCTGTAGGACCCAGGCACAAGAAGAAGCCAATATACTTTTGAATCTTCACTTTAAGATTTGCTCATCTGGAGTCCCTGGAGCTGATAACAATGGCTTGGAAGATGCTCATGAAACACGTGCTGCCAATGGACCCACTGCTGCCCACTCTGTGCAGACAGAACAGTAGTTTGCACACTGCTTTGTCTTTTTTACCAAGAAATTTCCACATATTACTTATTTTCCTTGCTAATGTGAATTCACTGAGGCCTCGGTGCTGTGCACTTCTATTGGACTTGTTAAAGTGTGAAAATTCATTAACTTGCATTTGAACTTGATTGCTCATTATTTTGACTGACTTAAGGAGTACTGTACTGAACTGAATCACGATGAAACTGACTTCATTAATGGGCTACTCCACTGAACAGTTTGTAGCTGAGTGGGTAATTAGGTGTGGCAGTCCAAGTAGAGAGAGTAGGTTGGAGAGATCATGACTTTGAATGGTATTTCTATTTCTCACTACCTTCTATTTCTCACTACTCCGGCTTTCTTAAACTCTGTACTTGTGGTCACCATGAGGTGAGCAACTTTTCTCCAAAACACCTTCCTGGAATCTCCTCCTGCCATACATTTCACCATGACACTTCTATCCTGGAGCCAGTTGAGCATGGTCTGAAACCATGAACCATACTAAATCGTTCCTCTTTAAGTTTTGTCTGTTGGGTATTCATGCCAGCAGCAGAAATTCTAGTGACAGATGGGTCTAGTGTGATGATAAGAGGTGATATGGTGTTTATGAAGAAAAGCCAGGAAAGATGTGAAAGGTCATGGAACTGCTCTGGCCTTGGAAATCATCACAGGAGTCCTTATGAGATCTCAGTTAGTGCTCCCGAGGCAGTTGTTATGAGAGCAACACTAGACAATTGGAGATTTCTTGCTTCCTATCTTAACTATGATCTCTCCTTGCCATTCTTAGCTTCTTCTTGCTGCACAGGTGATCCCTATAAAAGCTCAGCAACTACAGATGCATTATCTTAAACATCCCAACCATGAGATAAGTTAAAACAAATTTTCTTTGCATCATACGAAGCCCAAGAGATACTGACAATGAAAAGGAAAACAGACAATCATACAAGGTTCTGTGCTTCAAATGTGTCTGATGAAGAGTATCCCTGGGCATATGGAGGTCTTATTTTCACATTCTTCTCTTAGAGGCCCCCTGATTTCAGCCACTATACTCAATTTGCGTTTAAGTATGGACTCGATTCTTCTTCTGGAGTTGAGAGGCTTGCAACTTTGGGGAAGATGAAACCAAATAGGTATATGTGCTCTTTCTGACTTTCCTACAATACCCAGAATCTGGACACCATCACATATGATTGTAGTTTGAGTTTCAGGGAGTTACATGCAGAGGGTGTGGTGTCTATGACTCAGTCACTAGGAACAGACAACTTACAAGCGAGCTCAGTGTTTGAGTTATGAACAAGATTTTTTTTAAAAAAATAAGTGATACCGAACATTAGCAAAGAACATTCATAGTAGAGGGGCACATGGCGTATAAACTGCAGCCTGTACATGATCCATGAACTTGCTTAAGATTAAATGGATTCATGCTTCACTGGCTCAAGGTCACTCATCCATCTTGAGCACCTGAAAAGGTGGTAGTCTGAGATAAAGGAAGTCAGTGTTTCACACACAGGTGGAGCAGATACCACTGTGCTTTTGCCTGTTTTCCACTTCTATAACATATCTGAAGAGAAAATGTATTTTATGTGGAGTAAAACATTCTTATCTCCTTGGGCATTCACTGTTACTTGGATATAGCTATACTGTATTTCCTTACACTGTAAGAAAATCTATTTTCTGCCATAAATGTTGATCCTCTGTCACACAGTGTTACAGTAGTGTAAGAAATCATGAAGTAATTTTCAAGCTCAGCAATTACATCTGGCACACAACATAGTAAACTAAAGGGGGAAAGATATATACTGACGTATATAGACAGGAGAGTTTGAATAATTGTACTACTGATTTCTGCTGGTTTATTGAATAGAAGAGTTAATGTTTAAATTTTTATTCTTTTAAATTTCTTGTAGCATTTTTAAACTAATTTTTCATGCTTATGTCTTGTAATCTAAACAACTAATTTGAGGACAACATTATGGAATATAAAAACCAACATTGGATTTCTATTATTTTATTCAGTGAAATTCTGTATCATTTCTGTTTATTTTTAAATTACTTTTCATTCTATTTGGAAATAAAAAATTAAAACAGAATCATCTTGGAACAGTGTCTTCTGCCAATTTCTTTTTTTAAATGTACTTTTGACAAATCTTTCTTGAAGAAGAGGACGTAGGAAAATATTTTATTTTTTAATTAATTTTATTGAGAAAGAATGCAACAGTTTCAAAGCAGGTTAGTAGGACAGTTACAATAATTAATAAATTGCATATTGTTGTCTTTGTAGTAGTTATTCATAGTACAAGATGCAGACATGATATCTTGTCTAAACACTATTAGTACAAATTTTTCTTCTCATTGAACTAAAAGTAGCTGTTTAAGTCACTCTTCATTTTTTACTGGGACAAGTACCTGACACTCAAAATGAGGGAAGAAAAGGCTTATTTAGCTTGCAGTTATTGCAGGTTTCAAGACACTGGAGGATAGGCTAGAGTGCTGCCGTGTCCAGGATGACCCTTTCTACATCTCTGAGAAAGCACAGGCTAGCCAGTTTAAGGGTTTGTGACTCTCTGGCCCCACCCCTCCACCTCTGCCCTGGTCCTCTGGCCCCGCCCCTCAGCCACTCACTGTTCCTCCTGCTGTGTCTGCCCCATGACCTACATGAGGTTTTGGGAGTGGGGACAGCTAGACACAAACCATAACATTCCACCCCCAAAGTCTCATGTACATCCCTTTCTGCAAAAGGTATTTTAGTCCATCTCTAAGAGCTGCCAAAGTCCCAACAGTTTCAGCATTGCTGAAAAGTCTAAGTCCCAAGTCTCCTCCAAGATCCAAGGCAAACTCCCAATTGCGAGCCCTCATATAAGTATATAAGCAAAAAGTTAAATACGTCTTTTTTTTTTTTTGAACCAGGGATTGATGGCAGGTCCTTCTGCTTGACAGGCAAGCTCTTATTCTACTGAGCTATTTCCACAGTCCCTGCATCCAACTTTTAAAGGCACAAGATAAACATTGTCATTCCAAAATGTATACACAGGAGAATACAAACTATTGGGGCCAATACAAGTTCAAAATCTAGCTGAGCAAACATTAAGTCCTATAGTCCTGTGTGGAACATCCAAAGCAATCTGTGGCAAATCGTGAGCTCCATGTGGCTCTGCCCCGCTGGCACTTCTGCTCCTCTGGTGGTTGTAGCTCTCATTGCTTTTCTCTTAGGCCAGCTTTTCTCCCTCTTTTCAGTTTCTCTTAGATGATCTACATTCCTGGCTTTTCAAAACTTCTGGGGTTTCCACTGAATAAGCTTCTCACTCACAGCTTCACACACTGCCCTTTCAGGGGCACACTGACTGGCCTCCCAGGCCTTCTTCTCAAATCTGAGAGGAACCCTTCTTATCCTCAGAACTCCTGCATGCTGTATGTACCTAAAAACAATGTCATGTGGATGATGCCAAGATCTGTTGCCAGCTGGAGCAGTAGCCAGGTTTTCCTCTCTCTTGGCTGTAGGGGTTGAGTGCCTGGATCACTGAGCATTCTGACCCTGATTCAAAGAAACAAATTCTTTGTGCCAGTGCCATTCTATAATCTAGTGTGACCACTGCCTCCATTCTGGAACTTGGGGTGGCTTCTGCCTCCATTCTGGAACATAGGGCTCTGCGAATTTCTCCTCAAAGCAAAATCCCTCACCCTTGTAATTCTGAAGTTGCAAAGGATGAGACCCTGCCACCTCCTGTGATACTCTCAGGCCATCTTTTTATTCTCTTGTTGCTTTTTGGCTGTGGAGATTCTCTTTGCATTCCACAGGATTATTGGCAATTTCTTTCTGGCCAGACTCACACCATTTTATATCATCCTGCTGGAATCTTTGCCCTTAATTCTCAACATAAATCTGACTGAAAATCCCCCAAAACAGCCATGCCACTGCCCCAATATTTGACTGCTGTGAGATTTCCTTTGAAAGATTAATCAGTCTTCCATGTTTAGTGTCAGTCTCAGGCAAAGTCTCTGGACACTGGCAAAATTCAGATGAATGTTCTGCCAAACCAAAACACAAATGATCTGGAATTCAATGACCAGTATAGAGGTTTTTTTTTCCCCAGAAGAAACCTCCACAGCCTAGTCTTTACAGGCAGGTTTTCTGTTGATCTTCTTTCCTGAGCTCTGACTAGAATCTTCCCTACAGAACAGACCAAGCTGTTCCAGCACTTTACTTGTAGGTGACATCTCTAAACCTTTCCCATCTCTTCCCATAAGCCATTCCCAAAAGCTTATAATCCACATCATCAGGTATAGTCACAGCAATGACCCCACTCCTGGTACCAAATTCTGTATCAGTTACTCTTCTTTTGTTGCTGTGACAACTATCTGACACTCAAAATGAGGGAAGGAAAGGTTTATTTAGCTCACAATTACTGGAGGTTTCAAGATACCGGAGGAGAGGTTGTGGAGCTGCTGTGTCCAGGATGACCCTCTCCACATCTCTGAGAAAGCAAAGGCTAGTCAGTTTAAAGGTTCGTCTGTCTCTGGCCCTGTCCTGGTCCTATGACCTCACCCCTCAAGCCACTCCTTGCTCCTCCAGCCTCATCTTTCCCATAACTTACATGAGGCTTTGGGGGGGGGGTGACAACTAGACATAAACCATAAAAGTAATTGTATATCTATCTTATTTTGTATATACAGACATATACATATGTTTTTCACTAGAAAATGGTCCTTCATGTATATCCCCCTTTTTGTTTAGTTTTGTCAGAGATGGGTATTCCATTCCCATTCAAATATTGTAATTTTTGAATTCAGCAAAATGATCCAATTTGTCCAGTAGTCCATAATAGTAGTGGGTTATCTGCAAAACTTGCAATGTAAGAAGTTGTTGACTTGAGCCTTTTACCATTCAGCATATTAATAGGGCTTTACTTTTTATACCTCGTGTTTATACTTTTCTGCTGGATGATTAAGACCAGGATAAAGCAAGGCCTATGTAACAAAAACTGTAACTTTTGTATCTGACAAGGTCAGTCAAGTACCCTCAGGATTTACCCTCAAACGCTATACAGCAGTTATCAGATCTTTTGTCAGTGTCAGCCCTGTGGGTGAGTTACGGCCATTGCTTGACTAATTTGATCTCTGTGAAAGCCTGAGAGATTTCTTTTTCTCTCTAGGTGATTCTCCTTAGGCACACTTTACATCATTGATCACTTTCCTCTGTAGCCCCATAATCTCCTTGATCAGAAAATTTGAGATATCACTGAGTTACAGGATGTTACAGTACAGGTTCACTTATGTCCCGAGTCCTCACTGACCTTGAAGGGCTAGAGCCAAAATGTTGGCTATGCTTGTAGCCCTTCTTTTCTTCTAATTTTTTGGTCTGCAAACTTAAGTTGTTAACCCTCCAGAAGAGAAACTTAATGATATTATTACCCTATAGCATAGGCATTTGAGCTTAATATCACTATCTGTCTGAATATCAAATGCCTTAGAAATAACATGGAACAGGTATTTTCCAACAATCATTGCTATGTTAAACTTTAAATTCCCACAGACTGTGAAAAAAAATAAAATAGACAAAAATTACATGTTTTTACTCAGAAATTTGGAAATCTAACCATATACTGTACTGTAATAATACAGTTCTATGACATTTTCTTCTTGCCTCTTGTTCTCTTTTGTTACCTCTTTTTTAAACAGACATTTACTTGAGAGACAGTATAACAGTAATTGTTATGATATTAGAAGCATTTTATGCATTTAGAAGACCAAAACGACAGGAAGTCCAAGCGTGACCCTAGGATTACACATTGCTATCCTTGGTGCAGTTGCTAAGTTTACAGGTATCAGCATATAGAGTCAATCAGGGTGAGAATCCTACCAATTAACTGCTAGTTTCTAAAACATAATGGAGATTCTCGGGACCATTGCCTTGATCATCTTGTGTGTATAAATGTATGATTTTGCCCCTCTCATGTTTTCTAGCTTTTCTCCTGGCCCTGTCTTTGTTGTTTAATCACTAAGTTCTTGCTTTTGGAATATATTTTAATTGGTCAACCCAATGAACTAAACACATTTAAATTGCCTCAAACAACACTTCATTCAGATGGACATGGATGTAACATTGTGCACTGCAACTGGGTGGACCTGCTTACTGATATCTGTTATTTTCCTGCATCTCCTGCATTCAGCAAACTCAAAAGCTATAGTTGATAAATTAAAGATACGTGATCTCTCCTTGCATTTTCAGGTTACTTTAAAAGAAATGAAGAATAAACAAAAGAAGGTACCACCAAAAAAAAACAATAAATATATTTTTTATTCATTCAAGTTAAGGTTTCTTATACAATCAGAGAAGTGTAGTATAGAGGAATTTTGATCCATGACTAGAAAAGGACCAATGATCAGAAAACAGAGAAATTACTTCAGAAGTGCTCACAAAACATGAACTGTAATTGTATAGTACAGTCATGGAAGTACAAAAGCTGCCAGGGTGTGACAAGACATGAAGGTGCTCACTAGTAGAAAGATACTTCAGGTAGCTCTGAACTGAAGGGATCTGAGGGACACATTAGTGATGTGAATGTACCGAACCTGCTGCTTGTATCTGTACAGGATGAAAATTGTAGAGCTACTGGCTCAGATCATAAGCACAGAAAACAAACTCCAGGTGAAACTACTAATGATAAAGGTTGAGCTGATGGCTACCCCATCATCAACAAGGCAACAATATCCTACACTTATTTTATTCTACTCTATCTGCTGTAAACTTTTCCAGGCAAATACAATGCACACAGAGGAATGGTTAAATTAACCATCATATTTAGAATCCAGCAAAAGTTAATAGAAAACCAATGTACATTTGAGGTTTATCTATAATATCTTTCCAACACAATGTAATGGAAAACTCTCCAGATGTATATAGTAGGAACTGACACAATGCTACCCATTCTCTCACCATAAGTTTGTACACAAAATCATTGAACAATTGTTTAAACCCAAAGTCTACCACTATGCATGGACCTCCTCTGGAAGAAGAACTTAGAGCTTGGTTATCAACATGAACTTCAGAATCTTATCTGTGTACCTTAAACCTTTTGCTTTGTGGGAAGGAAACAAATAATGGCGAAAGCAGAAGAAATAGCCTAAGACATCCGTGATAGTCTGAGACAAGAAGATTGTTCCTATTACCAAATTCTTGGAACTTGTTTTGTCATTTTCTTTCAAAATTTCATTTTAATTGTGATTACCATAACTCTGCTGTTTAATATGGGTCCTTCTCTATAAGAAATGATATCAAAATAACTTTGGTGGTGTACTCGTATGGGACTGCAAAATTCTGAAATAGTGTAAGGAAAGGAAGAGAATTTTCATCTTATTTAATAGGAAAGTCATTACTAGTGATAAGGTGCTAGTAACCTGGGGGAGAAATGACTTATGACAGCCTGAGAGAAAATATAATCCAAAATTTTCACTAATTCCTGAAATTTATGTTAGTTATTGTAAAACAAGACAAACGTCATACATCAAATAAAATCTGAATGATTTGAAATGTAAATATTTAAGATAAATATGAAGCATTGAGGCAAAATAATTTTGCTGATGCTTGTCAATCATAGATATAAGAAAATCATTTTTGCAAGTACAACAATTTAATACATTAAAATAAGCAACTTAATGTATTTTTGATAATTTGAGTACTACATATTTGGGTTTACTGTGGTTTATGATGAGGAGAACTTCAGGACGCAGGTGGTCCCAGTGCAAAAGTTTAATCTACAGTCCTTGATGAAATACTTTAATCTATATCAGCCAGTGTCTTGGTGCTGAATACATAGTTACGTTGGAGATGCTATAAAACACATTGACTAACTATTGGCTATTCATGAGGATTGAGAATCTGACCCATGGAAATTTTCTGTACTGGAGTACAGTAAAATATGGGTTTCATAGCGTAAAGGTGAGCACTCTAGACTCTGAGTACAGCAAAGTGGGCCAATATGACAAGGTACAACAGATACTGTGAAAGGGAAAGAATCTACTCAAAGGGAAGGAACAACTGGGATGAGGAAAATGACAAAAGCAGGAAATAAGGAAGGAAAAAGATATGTATGAATTTATACATCATAGCCTGGATAATTATACTGCTGATTTCTTCTGGTCTATTGAAAAGAGAAGTTAATGACTAAATGTTTTTATTTTTTCTTAGTAACATTTTTGGACCAATTTTGCATGCTAATATCTGGCAATCTGAACAACTACTTTGAAGAGAACAATATGCTTCATAACAACCATTGTTTAATTTCTACTGTTTTGTTTAGTGAAATTCTGTATTGTTTCTGTTTTTTTAAAAAAAATTTTATTCTATTTAAAAATAAAAATAGAACAATAAATAAATAAACAAATAAAATGGACCAAGTGGCAAAGATGATAAAAAGTTATTAGGTTTACAACCATACTATGACTTACATAGACAATTTCATTTGCAACTTTTTGGAGAGAATTCTGCTTATTCCCACTAATTGACATTCATATTTGGGCCCAGTTATCCCGCAGGCAATGTGTAAGCTGCACTGATCATGTCGATAGGAAGCCATTACTGTAAAATGGAAATCTAAGGTCTAAATAGGTGATAAAATATACAGAGATAATTATGCCAAAGGTTACCAGTACTTTCAATGAAAAATAAAATAGAACATGTGCATATGCATTATATAGAAAAGATTTTATTCCAAAAAGAAGTTTGCTCATCTATTCCATGTACTTCCTTGTGTATCTTTTCAGCATTCTGTGAACAGCTGTTATTTTTTTATATTTGAGCTCAAAAATTTTTCTTGTATCATTTGTTCATAATATAATTTGGAATATAGATTTAAAAACATGCTTTCTTCTGAGCTAAAAGCTGTTTCAAGTGATATCCAAATTAGTTTTCTCACAGGTCATTAAAAAATTAAGCTAATCTAAAAAAAATGGTTAGAGTGGGGAAAGATTACTGGATAGGACTCCAATAGTGGATAGAGGGAAGACCAATCTTTATTCATTAATAAGGAGCACTAAAAAAATTCCATAGACTCTTAGGAGACATCGCTAATAATTTGTTAATTAATCAAAAGATAAAGGCTTTCAGAAAAAATACAATAAGATTTTCTCATAAAAGATTATCTTAGTACAACACAAATTAAAATGTAGTTTTTTGCATGTGCATGGTAATTCATTAGTACTAAATCTCATAGTGTGATAAATTTATTCATAATTCCAGACATACGGGTATCCCAAAGTTTAAAGTAAAAATTGATTATTGTGATAAAACTTTCAGATTCAAACCTCTGCCATAAACACAAAATTTGTGATGTATATCCCATTGAAGAACAAAAAATAGATAAAAACTTCTTATGAATTAGAGATTATTAGAAAAAAAGAGTTATGTCAAAGTTAAAATTTAAGTATGTCAGAAAACATCATTCTGCAATTTTGCATATGGTTGTGATTTCCAAATTTCTGTGTGAATATATGTAACTGCTGTCAATTAATATTGTATAAGGATAGGTTTTAGAAAATAGCATTTCTATTTTATGTCTAAGGTGTTTGATATTTAGATAAGATAGTAGTGTTAAGATTATTCCCTCAATTATGGGGTGAGGGAATTAAACTTCTGTATGTTTAACAACTGAAGTTTTGAGACCAAACATTAAAGATAGGTGGATAACAGATAGCAAATATTTTGACCTAGCCCTCTGAGGTCAGTGAGAACTAAGAACATCAATACCTTCACTGACTCCTTTGAGTCTATGAATTTCAGATTAAAAAAATGAGACCACAAAAGAAAGTGTGTGCCTAAGGAAAGTCATATGTAGAGAAGATTTTTTTTTTGTGGAACAGGGGATTGAACTCAGGCCTTTGCACTCGCCAGGAAAGTGCTTATTCTACTGAGCCATCTCCCCAGCCCTGAAAAAATTCTCTTAAGCTTTCCCAGAAAGTAACTTTGTCAAGCAATAGTTCTTACCCATCCAGATGGCTGACACTGACAGAAGATCTAGAAGGGCTGTACTTGGCTCCAAGGTCACTCGACATTTAACTAACATTGTTCAATAGCAGAAATTTAATTCTTATTTAGATAAGTGTCATTTTAACTTGGTCTCAACTATCCAGCAGAAAAGCATGACCACAAAATGTGGGGAAAAAGCTATAATAATGTGCTACCTGTAAAAAGTTCAAATCATTAACAACTTCTGAGAATTGCCAGCTGTACTGGTAACTCATTGCTGTTATGGATGTTTGGACTTTATAGGAATAAGTTGGTATAACAATGTACCAATAATCTTTGGACCAGAAATCTTTAGCAAAAATGAATAAGTTAATTAACAATGAAAAGTTCTATAGAATTCTGAAAACACATTTTCTCCAACTGCAACTGAACAAGCATCATTTCACAAAACAGTAAAGAGAGAAGAGAGCAGCTCAAACTGTTATATGAGTGCAGGCAGGAAATGACACAGTGCCTAAAGCTGTCAAACTACCTCAGTCTTGAGAAAAGCATCATGTTTGAACAATTTCTGCCATTAGTTACCAGGCAAACTTGTGTCTCATGATATTAATTTTGCAAAGGTATAAATATATGCCATACCATTGTTATGTAGGTCCTTTGTCAATCAAAGAAACAGGCCTCCACCTGACCTTTGGTCTTGTCTTTTTTTATTTTCTAACTCCCCCCACACATTTTTTTCTCGTGGGGACCACCAAGAGACCAAGTCCCAGTGAGGAACTTCATAGACATGTGGAAATTCACACCAAATATTGTAGTTATTTGGAGGAAGGCTCTCACTATGTAGTTTATGCTGGTTCAGATATTGCATATAAAGTCCAGGGTGACCTGAACTTCACACTAATTCTCCTGCTTCAAACTCCCAAGTGCTGTATGACAGATAAGTACCACAACACTTATGCCCTTCTGAAAAGAACAATGCATCACATATGAAATTAAGGAAGAAATTAGATATTTTCTACATTTAATGCTAAAGACAATATTTTATACCAGATCAAATGGGACTGAAAGTACTGAGAAAAAAATTATGAGTGAAATAGTAGTCCAAATAGTCAATTCTCACCAGAGAACAACACAAATTCACACGTATGAACTAATGTCCCCTCAAATATCTAGAAAAATAAGAATCAGTTATTCATAAAGTATACATGTGAGAAGAAATTATGATGATTGGAATAGAAATTAAAGTAACTGACAATGAGAAAACAATATCAAAAATCAATGAATTGCAGAGTTGCTTCTATGAAAAACTAAATAATATAGACAAACCATTACACAAACTTATCAAAAAAAGAAGTAAAGTCTGAAATCCATGCATTTGGGAATGAGAATGCCTAAACGCATAGAGAGCCTACAGAAAACGAGAGGATCATCAATACGTCCTTTGTGAACCTATGTTCTAATGAGATGGAAAACTCAAGAGTTGAACATGTTCCTATGTATGTATGATTTAGCTGACTGAAGCTGATATAAGAATTGTAAGTAACTCAATATCAGTCAATGTACTCAAACAGGTACTTAAAAACCTACGAAGAAAGAAAGGCCTAGGTCCTGATGGATTCATTGTTGAATTCTACAAGAACTTTGGTTAAGATTCAACACTACAAATAAAAAAATTTAAATTTTTATTTTTAATCTGAAAACAAGTTTTTTAAAAATCCCATTAGAAATGATACAGAATTTCACTAAACAAAAAGATACAAATTAAACAACGATTATTATATTTTCTATTCTTGACTTCAAATTAGTTGTTCAGATTGCCACATCTAATACTGTAAGATTAGTTAAAAATTTTATTAAAAATTTAAAAGGAGAAAAAAATTAAACACTAGCTGTACCCTTCAATAGACTGTCAGAAATCAGTAGTACAGCTAACCAAGCTGTCCTATGTAGATGCATTTAAATTTCTTTTCATGTTCATTGTTTTCATCTTTCCCACATTCTATTTGTTTCTTACATGGGAACTAGATTTATGCAATATCTTCATACTTTCTGAAGTGCTCATAAGCTTCTCTTTTGTCCATATCTTTATATCTGTGGTCAAGTGGCATCAAAGGTACTAATTTACGCGAAATGATTACTTTAATGGCCATTTTTTACTGTAGTGTTGATGCTAGAGTGGCATAGTGCTAGATCCAGTGACCAAAGTGCATAAAGCTACATTGTAATGTTTTGTGAGCCGCCATTTCCATTGGATTTCACTAACCAAGAAAATACAGTGAACTTGTGGTCAATTTCATAAAACCCCCTCAGAAATATTCTATCCAGAATTGCTTTAGAAATCTGTAAAAAGAAAATGATTAGGAAATTGCATTTGAGGAGAGCAGGCAAATTTTTAAGGCAATTTTTACGTCTCTCATATTAAGAAGCAAGAAATAAATAATCATGAAGAACATAGTATCAGCTGCATAGCAAGTGTGAGGAGGCAGGTACAAATCTGTTCAAGTCATGAACAAAATGTTTTAAAATCAATGACTTACCAAAAACATTAGGATACAAAATCGACTGTACAGGGACATGTGTCATTTGTGGAAGACTAAAAGATACCTGACTTCACTTAGCTTTTCAAGGATTTCTCTTTTACTCTTAGGACTTCCTTTAATGTAGATCATGGGTCTGGAGAATTTTCAAGTATTCTGAGAAGATAGAGCGTATCATTGCCTCAGATACATGTAACATAGGAAACTGCCGATTTGCTTGATTTTATTTTATATTTCAAAATCTTTAAAGGGACATTTGTTCCTCAAGAATGCAAAATTCTTGTAACTTTTGATATTGCTATTCCTAGGATGGAGTCATATTACTACTTAAATTAGAAAAGTCATTTCTTTTCCTTATAATTTTATTTTATTTAGAACAGTAAAACCAAAAGCAGCAGCAAAAATCATAACCAAAGGCAGAAACAGGGTTACATAAAACAATACATATGTTTCAGATTTTCAAAACAAGTATTGCTGATTAACAATGGTTGATATATTATCTAAATTCATCATCAAATATTTTGCATAGATTAATAGGTATAGTTATGAATGACTGGACATGTGATTGAATATTACCACTTGCTTTCAAGAAATCTTACATTTTTGTTCTTGTTTCTCTTTTTTCTATTACCTTTTCAAAAATTTATTTTAAAGAGAGTATAGTAATAATTGATATGACATTAGAAAAGGTACACATTTAGAAGACCAAGATAACAGGAATTCAACCATGGCTTTTGAATTACACATTGCTGTCCTCAATGCAGTTGCTCATTTCCAAGATAACAGCATTCAGAGTTAGTCAAGTGGAAAATTCTACACATTAGTGCTATTTTTCAAAAAAACTGATGGATGAAAGAGAGTGATTCTGAGAATCTCCAGAAGATTTTTGAATCTAGCAGTTAATTGGAAAGATTCTCACCCTGACTAACTATATATACTGATGCTTGTGAACTAAGCAACTGCACCGCAGATAGTAATCTGTAATAGTAGTTTCATGCTTCCAGTGCCTGTCATTCTGGTCTTCTGAATATGGGCTGCTTGTCATGACATGCCAGTTGCTGCTATGCTGTCTCTCAGGTAGATGGATGTTCAAAAAGAAGAGGGTGGTGAATGAAAGCAAGAAACAGGAAAAGGAATGTTGTGGGACTGTCCTGCTTCAAGGTTGTATATGGTGAGATTTTTGGACTTATGTGTAAACATAAGAAATATATAATTCTTTATGTCTATTTTTAAAATATATTCTAATTTTTAATTTCTTTTGTCATATTCTGTAGGGACTTAAAGTTCAACATATCAATACTTGATGAAAAATACCTGCTCCATGTTATGCCTAAGATGTTTGATATTCAGACAGATAGTGAGGTAAAGCTTAACAGCCTAAGTTGTATGGTAATAAGACTAAGCTTATCTTCTGGATTGTTAGCAACCTAAGTTTGCAGACCAAAGTTAGAGAAAAAGGAGGGCCGCAAGGAAAGCCAACATTTTGGCCTTAGCCTCCCAAGGTCACTTAAGACTCAGGACATATGAGAACTTGTACTGTAATGTCATGTAACTCAGTAGTGTCCCAAATTTTCTGATCAAGGAGATTATGGGGCCAAAGAGGAAAGTGATTGATGATGGAGAGTGTGCCTAAGGAGAGTCACATGAAGAGAAAATATTCTCTCAGGCTTTCACAGAGAGCACATTGGCCAAGCAATGGCCGTGACTCATCCACATGGCCGACACTGACAAAAGTTCTACAATCTGAGGTACAGGATCTCAGGATAAATCCCGAGGGGATTTCACTGACCTTATCAGACCCAAAAACTATAACTCTTGTTGCATAGGTCCTGTTTTACCTTTGTCTTAACCATCCAGCAGAAAAGTATAAAAATGAAGTTTAAGAAGTAAAGCCATGCTGTTATGTTGAGCTGTCGGGGACTCAGGTCAACAATTTCTGACATTGCCAGTGAAGTGGAAGACCCAGTAATATTATGGACTACTGGACTCTTTTAGAATATTTTGCTGAGTTTGCACACCTATAATGTTCAAATAATGGAACTTAACAAAAAAGGGGATACAGATGAATGTCCATTTTGTATCTGTGTATTCAAAGTGGCTAGGATAGATATACAGTTACATTTTCTTAATGAATAGAGTGATTTGTTCTAATGGTGTTTGTAAGTAGGATATCATGTCCGCATCTTGTACAGCAATTAACCACTAGGAAGAATGTATGCAATGTGTTAATTATTGAAACTGTCCTACTAATTTGATTTGATATTGTCTCATTGCTATTTGTTTATCAGTAAAATTATGGAAAAAACAAAAAACAAAAAAACTGATGGAAATTCTTAGTACAGCCACCTTAGACATCTCATACTTATAATTGTATGTTTTTCTCATACCTTTATTCTTATCTGTTCTCAGTTGACCACTCTTCATTATTCAATCCTTAAATCCCATTTCTTTCCATCTTACTGTATCTGTTATGATTCCTAGCATTGACATTTTCTCTATCATCTACGCTCTGTTATTGGTGTAAACAATCCTTAAAGAAATCAACTGGAAAAAAATAGCATAGGATGGACCTTACTACACAGAACACTGTCATTGAAGAATGTTTTCTCTGCACTGTATTCACATGTTCCAAATGATTTCATGGGCAAGAAATATTTTGATTGATTCTGAAGAGAACTGAGTCAATTTAAGTTGCCTTAAGCTACACTTCGTTTAAATGGATATGAAAGTAAGATGTTGCAGTACTAGGGCCCAAACTGCTTTGTTAAAATCTGGTATTCTAATGGATTTCCTCCCTTCAGGAGTTAAAAAAATATTTCTTGATTTAGACAAGATACAGGATTGAAGAGTAAAGTACATGTATTTTGTATATTTCTGTAAAGATTTTAGAGCTTATGGGCTTCTTAAGGAGGAACTGCAGTGTTGGACCATCACCATAAAGGGGCTAGTGGTTGGAAAACACAAAGAAATTACTTCAGAAATGCTCGTGAAAAATGAATCATGATCATGGACTGAAATAATATAAATTCGAAAGATGGAAGACAGAGTATAAAAACAGATGAAGGTGCTCACCAGAACAAGGATGTTTTGTGTAGCTCTAGACTCAGGGGATCTTAAGGAGGCATTAGTGACATGAATGTGTTGGACATTTTTCTTGTGTCTGTACAGGACACAAATCAAAGAGCTACTGGACCAGACTATAAGCAGAGAAATACAAACTTCAGGCAAAATTACTAACGCTATATAAAGTTTGCCCATGAGTGCCCTATAGTCAGCAACACAACAGAATCCAACATTTATTTTCTTTGCAATGCTTCTGCCATAACCTTTTGCATCCAAATGCAGTGCATACAGGGGAATAATAAAAATGACAGTTGTGTTTAGGATCCAGCAGAGGCTAGTGGACAAACCAATATACTCTTGAGTTTTACTTTTAATATCTTTCCAACAGGAGTTCATGGGGCTGATGATGATATTTTGGAAGACACTTAAGAGGCAGATGGTACAAATGGACACACCCCTGCCCACTCTCTCAAAATAAGAGAGAGATTTGCATACAATATCATTGAGAAACTGTTTCAGTCCAAAGGCTACCATTATTTCAGGAACCCCTCTAGAAGAGAGAATAAAGAAATTGGCTACGAACAGGTGCCTCAGAATCACATCTGTAGGCCTTAACCTTCTTCCAGTATGGGAAACAAAAATAGAATGGTAAAGTAGAAAGAAATTGCCAGTCACACCAACGATAGTCTGACACAAGAAGATTATTCCTACTGCTAAATCTCTGGAGATTAGTTTATCATTTTGAGGTAAAATTGAATTTACATTGTTATAACAACCATTCCTCTGAGTAGCAGACCACATTGTAAAGAACAGACAACAAAATAATTCAGGAGTTATGTCCATATAGAACTGTGAACACCTCAAAATATAAAGGAGTTCAGCAGGATTTTCATCAGATTTTAGAGGAAAATCATCACTAAGCATAAGGTGCTGCTAAACTAAGAGACAAAAGAGAAATGACAGCATATGGAAAGAATCAGCACCCCACGTCTTCAGTAAATCATGCAATGTATCCTAAGATATAGTACACAATGAAAAAATATATTCCTTACACGTCATAGAACAGATCCTTTTTGAATGGATACCAAACATAAATTTATGAGTAATATCAAATATTTTATGAAAAATGACTCACTGATGGTAAGAATACAATTATTCCTAAAAAACCATTAACTCTATGGGTCCAAAAGCACATTTTATGAAAATTAAGAACTATTCCAAAATTAAGACACTTAATCACATACAGGGAGACAGACAGCAAGGAAACAAGATGAGAGATGTAATAATGTTTGGAAAAAAGAGGCCTTATTGTTAATACATATATTGATCAATAAGCATGCTAGCATGCTGTACAAGGGAATAAGATGGGACAATATTCAGCATGAAATTTCAAAAGTCACATTATTTGGTACATGACATAAACAATAAATACATTCAATGGCATTAATAATCAGTAAAATTTAGGGAAACTGCTACTAAATAGGACAATACATCATCCAGAAAGGAGAAATTAATCAGTATCCATATAAGTAAGAACAAGGATTAACAAAGAATATGTATATTTGTGGGAGTGTTGTAATGGATAAAAGTGTTTTGTAAGACTAAAGATTGTGAGAGTACAATCTCTGTAAACATGACAAACTTTAATGCTGCAGTAATTTTATTCATTTGAATTTACTTAATTGAACTTGAAACATGAATCACGAAGGATAAAGTAGACATGCTCCTGCACAGTAATATTATTTATTGATCTCTAAAACTCTAAACTTAAAACCATCTGCATGACCAGTAGCATTACAAAAGTTGTTTCATTGATTACTTGGTATTTATAGAACAAAACTGTATAATGAATCCTATCAGTAATATTCAATAAGGAGGGAAAGTTTTCCTACATTCTCTCTCTCTCTCTCTCTCTCTCTCTCTCTCTCTCTCTCTTTTCAGAACCAGGGATTTAAACTCAGACCCTTGTGCTTGCCAGGCTCTACTGAGCCATCTCCCCGGCCCCTCCTACATTCTCAATGCATATAGATACTGAATTTGAAGGAACTCACTAAATCTATTAGTATAAAATATCAAGCAGGTATTAGTGATCTAATCTGTACAATATTACGACACTATAATGATTAACTTATGTCTGTGCACTTCACTATAACACATATGCCCAATGGGTCTATAACCTTATGGTAGTGGCCTAGATGAGAGCAAAAGGTGGGTAAGGTTAATGACAATCTTCTGTTTCTTCATCTATCTTTACATAGAACATTGTGCTCCATTTCTGAATCTCTACTTAGCAATGCACACAAAGTCTGACAGAACTTTCATTTTATCCACATAAATGTTCGTATGTAAATTTAGAAAACATATCTGTGGTAACTACTTATACTAGAATACATGTCACTTTTCATTTCTTTCAGTACAGGGTGAAACTCACCCAACCACTGTCACACATGATGATCCCCAACAGGAAGCATCAGATAATAACAGCAGTGTTGTGCCAATGGACTTATTTTTGTCATGGGACTCAGAAGCATATTGCTTGAAAACTTAATGGATTTGGTATGGTTTTTCTTATCTTGGCAATTGTGTACTTAGGACAATCAAGTTTAATAACAATGTTCAGTACACTAAAATCTTCAGAACATTGGGGTCGAGTGAACTGCGCACATAGTGTTCCTGGGGCTCATGATGCTCACACACGTTCCTGAAGACACAGATGATTCCAGTAGAAAAGTTGTACCCAACACTTCTTGAAGAACTCCATCAGTGCACCTCTTCCAGTCTTGGTGCAGACTTCAGTGTTGTTTCTTGGAGACACTTTAATAAAATAGAGTGATTAAGTATTGACTATTACAGAAGTCTGAGGATCAATACAGTGGAATTTGGGGACAATTATGAAAACATGAGGCAAAATCATATTGACAATATAAATTTCCCATTTTCTATCCGCATTATGAAATACTTAGATCATTCTGATTACAAATTCTTGCAGGTTGTTCTAATGATTCCCAGTGACTGGTATTTATATGTAGGCTTGAGAATTCCTCTGGAAACTTCAGGTATCAGCTACACTGATCATATCAAAGAGAAAACCACTATGTTTCAAGATAAACAGTAGCTTCAATACTTTTGTCAGGACACTTCCTAAAGGTGGATGTATAAACTTTAAGTAGCACTTGAGTTGTTACTTACAGCCAACATGCTCTGCATGTTATATTTTCTTTAATTTTCATAATGGAATTTTATGTACCTAGGGAAAATTCTTGTAAACAACAATAATTTAGTATTAGAAAGGTTAAAAGAAGCTCTAAGCTTGCAACTTATTTCAAAAAAATGTGAATTTGAATCTGAGAAGGCAGGTTTGAAAACTCTACTTACAGTTCAGTATAAATTAAAATTAGTCCTAAAGAAGTGAGATGTATTCTGTAGAATAACCCTAATAAAAACTTAATGTGGAACTGGAAGACTTATTTGTTATGATTATAAGAAAGACAGTCTTATGGCTTCTAGTGCTTTAGGAAACTAAGTGCATTATTACACTGTTTTAAAGCTCCTTTGAATGAAGTTTTAATAAGTTTTTAAATAATGCTGAATACAATTTGAATTATTATCAGTTATTGAAATTTCACTCATCTTTTCCCATATGAGTTCAGAGTACCTATCATCAAAATAAGATGAGTATTGAGTTATATTAATAACATAGTTATAGTAAGAACCTAGATAAATATAGTGTACATAAAGAAACAAAAATCTTTAACATTGCATATGTTGAAATCATGGTATAATGAACTACAACTCAACTGAAGAAACTGATCAATCAACATGAAACTCATATTCTTATGAACATGGGGCCTACAAAGCTTGGACAGACGCTTCTCTGAAACAAAAATAAAAGTGGCCCCCACATATAATAAAACATACTTAACATTAATAAGAACTTATAAAATGCAAATCCAAAGCAAAATATATTTTGAGAATCACATGGTTCAGAGCAGCTGTTAGAAATAACAACAAGGACAAAACACAGCGTGGCCATAATTTTGAAAAATTTGAATACTGTGCACTGTTTGTAGGGATGAGTGTATACTTATTAGAAAACCATATGAGTAATTCACAAAGAAGAGAGTCTTGACATGTTTCCACCAAATGGATTTCTAGCAATTTGTAAACAATCAACCAAAATCAGAATATCTTATTTAGTAGAAGCACATGTTAATTGAAGCAATACAGCAAATAACAAATATGAAGCATGCTACACACCCTGGAATAAAAAAGTTGTGTGTACATTGAAACAAATATTATGGAGTCTATTACAAGGAGGAGAAATAGGAAGAAATCGTGTATTAATTGACAATGTGATTGTTATTTAAAAGTATTATCTTTCATAAAATCAAAGAAGAAGAAATAGTCCATCATCTTAATTTCATATAAAACCTAGATCTTTCTATGTTATTGAAACTAAGAATGAAATGTTGGTGATGAAAGATGACAGAAAAACAGACAGTTGTTAAATAATAACCACAATGTTGCAGGAAGAAAAAAATACTAGAGAATTACATGATAGTGCATATATCATTAACATTATTTTATTGTACATGTATAAAATTTTGAAAGAGTAGATTTAATGACACTGATTTTTAAAATAAAACTAATATCTAAAAATTTTTATAAAGGCTTTGACTATAGCTCATTGGTATATTCTTGTGAGGCATTTGCATAGACCTATACTTGGTAATTCAGATTAAAAAATTCTCTAGAACTTAAAATTTGTAAATTTTCACTGCTGAGAATCACATTAGGTCATCAGTTATTCTACGCAAATGCTCTGCCATAGAACCACATTGCCTAAAGCAGTTAGATATTCAAAGAATATTTTTGAAACACAAAAGGAAATATAAAATTTATTTTATCCTAACAGCAGTTTTCTGCAGCATGTAATAATAGAAATTTCATTTTCCATAAGTTCAGCTTCTCTAAATTCACATGGGGAAGCATGCTCACCTTAACTATTCAGACATATGTTTCTTTAGTAGATGACCATTACTCTTTTTGTCAAGTGTAACAGATGCAACAATTAATTTTAAAAACCCATTTTCTTAAAGCTACACGGATGCAGCACAGAAGTAACAGTTAAAACTCTATTCTTTCTCAAAATTATGAATACGTGATCAATAGTATTGAATTTGTTCATTCAAGTTTGGCTGTGGAACAAGAGCTACATTTAACTCCTACCATCCTGAGACACATAACACCTCGTTTTACTGCAACTGTCTCTGTTTCTTAGAGTGAAGTACAAAACAATCACTGGAATTCTTGCCTTTACTGAATGGGAGTCTAGATGTGAAGATCGTGGCAGGCACTACTGCAGGGAAGAGAGGCATCTGGACCCTGATATAAAGGTCTCTGAAATGTGTTCCCTGTTCTCCTCAGAATTATATTTAGCATTTGACCTGTAGTGACAGTGACAGTTGAGGCCTGGGGAAACAAGGATGAATTTTAACTACTTTTATCCACAGCTCTTAATTATAAAGGCAATTACAACTTTCTGAAAATTATGCCCAAAGAGACTCCTGGAATGTATGGAGGAAACTCTTATGATTTAACATCTTTGAAGATTTGTGGAAGCAGCAATCATGGAAATGCAGCTTCTGGAATTCGCAAAAGGGCACGTACGTTGACTAGATTCTGTGAAGATTCTGGCTTCTCTGAGATTCTTGTGGCGCGCCAAATCATTAAACATATGTGAAGTCTAAAAATACATTATTGTTTAAATATTCAACATATGTAAAGAATGAGAGGAAGGAATTGTGAGTGACTACTAGTGCATAACATATGGTACACTTTTCAGATAATGATGTCGACTTTTTTTCATATTTTGATTTGCCATTTTTATTTTTTCATCTGAAATGTGTAAATTCACCCCCAATGCTGATTTTTGAATTTTGGGTATTGACTTTCTTAAATCTTTATATATTCTATATAGAAGTACTTTTTCAGAGGCACAGTTGTAGATTCTTTGAAGTATTTCCCATGCAGTGTAATTTTCATTCATGAATTCTCTACCTACTTGAATATCTTTAAGATTTCTACATACTTACTCCTCCAGAAAACTTAGGGTTTCTGTTTCAGTGTTTCAATCGTTGGTCCATTTTGACTGCAGTTTAGTGCATGGTGATCGATTTGGGTATAATTTAAACTTTGACATGTAGAAAGCCAGTTTTTCTAGCACCATTTATTAAAGAGGATATGTTTCTCTCAGTGAATGTATTTGACAGCTTTATCAAAGACAAGGTGGCCGAGTATGTTTGTAGCTGTGCTTGTATCTTCGAATCTGTTCCATTGAACAGTATGTGAGTGAATATATGTGGTAGTCTTTCTGGTCAGCTTCAATAATGCTTGTTTGGAAATTAATACTGGTTTTTATAGTGCATATTGTTATCTTCATGGTAGTTTTTCACATTACCAGATACAGGCATTCAAAATTGATCAAACAGTCATTAACTGTTCCTCTCATTATAGCAATAGAAATTAGTAGTACAATTACCTTAGCTGCCCTGTGCATATGCTTATAATTTTTTTCTTTACTTCTTTCTTTTTTTTCTCCTTTCCTTCAT
>NW_004524782.1:2899812-2915389 GCF_000260255.1 Octodon degus
AGATATATAGTTGCATTCTCTTAATGAATAGAATGATTTGTTCTAATGGTGTTTGTAAATAGCTTCACAAGTCCACTTCGTGTACAGCAATTAACCACTAAGAAGAATATATGCAGTGTATTATTTGTTGAAACTGTACTTCCGATTGGATTTAAAACTGTCTCATTGCTATCTGTTTATCAATAAACCTTTGAATAAAATAAAATAAAATTAAATTAAAAAAAGAAAAAAAATCATTCTATTCATTAAGAGAATGCAACTATATATCTATCCCAACCACTTTGAATTGT
Organism: Octodon degus; assembly: GCF_000260255.1. Lineage (NCBI taxonomy): Eukaryota > Metazoa > Chordata > Mammalia > Rodentia > Octodontidae > Octodon > Octodon degus. Next base: position 2,900,103 of record NW_004524782.1, read on the forward strand.
TCTTTTTTATTAAGCTGTATTAAAGTTTTATTAAACTTAAAAAAAAAATAAAGCCAGGGCTCTGAGCTACAAAAAAAATAAAATAAAATAAAAAACAATCCTTTAAGAAATCCTGTAAATTATGTGTCTTGTATCAAATCTATTCAAAAATAAATAAATAAATCTATTCCCTGGCCAAAAAATAAAAATAATGCTTGTTTACCCCTTCATTCTTTCAGTTCTGCACTCTTATAGTTTCCTGAAGTTTGCAAGATTATCTTTGCCATTTATCCTTTGTTGTACTAATTTGTTCTTCATTTATTACTCTTTATCCATGATTCCTTTTAAATTTCTTCTCCACAGCATAACACTACTCTATTCAGGTAATGAACTTTACATAGATGCCTTAATATATGTTAAGTTGTGTCTTATAAGTGTAGGTCTTGCTCCCATGGGAAAAGTTACCAAATTAATAATTACTACAGTTTGTTAGTTTTTAGGCTATTATTGATGCTATCATTGTGGTTAATTGTACTATTTTACCTAAGATGTGAAAACTGTGGCAATCACTGGTTTTCCCATCTAGACAACACACATCTAGAGCAGAAACAGATTAAAAATTTAAGAAGCATAAAAGAATGATGGAAAACATGAATGCCCAACACAAATAACAAATGGAATGCAGGAAACAGATTCAAGGATATGTCCAGGAATTTAAAAATTCATCCATTGATTGCAAAACCACACGAGAGAAAGGAGACAGATTTCACACTTAGAGGACAGAATCATTGGTCAAGCAATGGCCATGACCCATCCACATGGCTGACACTGACAAAGAATCTAAAAACTGTAGTTTGTACACCCTGAGGGGATTTGACTGACCTTGTCAGATACAAAAATTGCATTTATTGTTATATAGGCCTTGCTTTATCTTGGTCTTAACCATCCAGCAGAAAAGTATAAAAATGAGGTATAAAAAGTAAAGCCATATTAATACATTGAACTGTAAAAGGCTCAAGTCAACAATTTCCATCATTTCCAGTCCTATAGATAACCCACTACTATTATGGAATACTGGACTATATTGGATTATTTTGCTGAATTCACATAACAAAACAAAAGGTGATACAAATGAAGGACCATTTTGTATCTGTATATAAAAAATAGGCTAAATATACAGCTACTTTCTCTTAATTCAGTGAGTAGAAAGATTTGTACTAATACTGTTTGGACAGGATACCATGTCTGCGTTTTATACTATGAATAACCACTACGAAGACAACAATATGCAATGTATTAATTATTGAAACTGTCCCATTAATGGTTTTTGAAATTGTCTCATTGTTATTTGCTTCTCAATTAAATTAATTTTAAAAAAGACAGGATCATAACTAGTAACCACAACAGAAAGCATCTCTTACAAATGAGAAAGGACTATGAAAATCATAATCCAGTACAAAAAATGGGTTCTATTAAAAAAATACAGCAATTAGGATCACTAAAAAAATGAGTAGGCAGGACCTTGGGACAGATTAAAAAGTCAGCTGTACATATAAGATATTTCTAATATATAATCTTTCCCCATAACTACCTAAATACTACTAATAAAGACATAGATTAAAGATATAGGAAAAGAGAGAATATAAAAAAAGTTCAACCACAGACATTCAATTCATACAAGGTGGGGGATATTGAAATGGATAGAAATTAAAAGCTACCCAGGTGCACCTTCTGAAATGGTAGATGTAAAAGTAATAAACCAGGTGAATGAGTCTCCAGTAAAAAAAAATCAGAAATAATTATACACTTAACTGAAGAGATGATCATCATAATGAAGAACATGTTACTTGATCTAGAGTATCAAAGATTTTAAAAAATTAGAAGCTTATGAAAGTGATGGAAATAATGAATGCCCAATATATGAAACAACTGGACTACATAAAGAAAATTCAAACAAATATTCATGATATTAAAGACTCTTTGAAAATTATACTAGGCAGAAACAAACAGTATGAAAATGGAAGTTCCGATCCAGTCTTAGCCCAGGCCCGGTGAGTGTGTGGGAGAGCTTCCGGCTACCTTGTGCTGGCGAGACCTGCTGGTCCAAGCCCAGGTGCAGAGTGGGTGAGACACTCTTCCACTCCCTTGGGACGCGCTCACCATTCCGCAGCACCACCACCCCACCTGCCGAGTGAGAATTTCTGTCGCATTCTGGGGACGCCCAGATCCAGCCATTTTTCCAGCTACATGCATTTTGCTTGTTTCCAAGATTTGGCTATCACAAATTCTGCTGCTATAAACATAGGTACACATATATCACTGTGATATAACATTTTCCATTCCTCCGAGAAAATTCGCACTAGGAGGATAACTTGTTTGAGTGGGATTTCCAGTCCTAGTTTTAAAAGGAGTCTCCACACTCATTTCCATAATGGTTGCACCAGTCTACATTTCCACCAGCAGTTTAGAAGGGTTCCTTTTTCCTGACAGCCTCTCCAACATTTGTTATCAGCTGAGTTATTTATGATAGCCATTCTTTCTGGGGTGAGATGGTATCTCAGTGTTGTTTTAATTTGCATTTCATGGATGCCTAGTGATGTGGAGCATATATTCATATATTTATTCGCTTCTTTAAATTAGTCCTCTGAGAAGTGTGTGTTCATCTCAGACACCCATTTCAAGATTGGGTCTATATTTTCGGGGCCATAATGTTTTTTAGTTCTTTACAAATTCTAGAGAGCAGACCTGAGTCTGAGTGCTTATTAGTCAAGATTTTTTCCCCAAATTTGTGGGTTGTCTTTTCACTTCGTTGCTAATTTCTTTTGATGTGCAAAAACTTCTCAATGAGAGGAGGTCCCAGTCAATTCTTTCAAGTATTAACAGAGCAATTTGATTTTTATTCATGAACTACTTGCCTAACCCTATGTCTTCAAGAGTTCTTCCTACATTCTTTTCCAAGTGATTTAGTATTCCTATTTTAATGTTTAGATCTTTAATGCATTTTAACTTTAGCATAGAGCAAGGTGATAGACCTAGGTCAACTTTTAGTTTTTTTGCATATAGAAAGCCAGTTTTTCCTTCACCATTTATTAAAGAGGCTATCTTTTTTTCAGTAGGCATGTTTGGCCCCTTTATTGCAGATAACGTCCTTGAGTGTGTTTGTAGAAGTTACTGCATTTTCTAATATATTCCATTGATCCTCAGATCTGTTTTGTTACAGTATCATGATGACTTTATCATAATAGATTTGTAGTATAACTTTAAGTTTGGAATTGTAATGCCACCTGCCTTGTCTTTGTTGCCCAGAATTGTCTTTGCTAGTCTAGGTCTTTTCTGTTTGCAAATAAATTTTAGGAACTACTTCTCCAGGTCTGTGATATATGTTCGTGGTAGTTTGATAGGGATTGCATTAAATCTGCACAGCAGTTTAGGGAGCATGGCTATCTTCTCAAGTCAGTTCTTCCATTCCATGAAAAGGGAATATCTTTCTATTTTCTGAAATAGAGTATGATCTCTTTTTTTAGGGTACTATAATTTTCCTTGAAAAGATCTTTGACTTTTTTAGTTAGGTTAATTCCAAGGCATTTCATTTTCCTCGGTGCTATTGTAAAAGGTATTATTTCTATAATTTCCCTCTCAGTGTGTTTGTAGTCTGTGTAGAGGAATGTTATTGACTTTTGGGTAGTGACTTTGTATCTTGCTATGCTATTGAATTTGTGTATCGATTGTAGTAGCTTCTTGGTGACGTTTTATGGTCTTTGACATATCATATCATCTGCAAAGAGTGATAATTTAGCTTTTTCTTTACCTATTCTTATTCCTTTTATTTATTTTTCTTCCTAATGGCTCCAATTAATGATTCCAGAACCATATTGAATAGCAATGGTCATAGAAGTCATCCTTGTCTTGTACCATAACTGAGAGTAAAAGATTTCAGTTTTTCCCCATTAAGAATTATGTTAGTCATTGTGTTGTCATAGATGGCTTTTATCTCATTGAATTAGAGGCCACGCATTGCAATGTTGTGTAGGACTTTGAACATGAATGAGTATTGGACTTTGTAAAAAACCTTTTCTGAATCTATTGAGATGATCATGTTGTTTTTAGATTTCGCTCTATTCATATAGTGTATTACATTTATAGATTTGCATATATTGAGTCATCCTTGCGTCCCTGGGATGAGTTCTACCTGGTCAGGGTATACAATCTTCTTGATTATTTGCTGTATTCTATTTGATAGGTATTTATTGAGGATTTTTCCATCTGTGTGCATGAGAGAGATTGGCCTGTAGTTTTCTTTTGCTGTTGTATCTTTTCCTGGTTTTGGTATCAGTATAATACTTGCTTTCAGGAATGATTCTGGGAGGATTGCTTCCTTTTTATTTCATTGAATAGTTTGAGGAGTATAGGCATTATATCTTCCATAAGTTTCTTGTAGAAATCAGTAATGAATCCATTAGAACCTCGACTTATCTATGCCGGTAGGTTTTTATTACATTTCATATTTCATTGGCTCTTATTGGGTTGTTGAGATATTTTTTATATTCTTGATTGAGTGTTGGAAATTGTACCCTTCTAGGAATCTGACAATTTCTTCTTTGTCTTCTAGTGTGTGAGAGTACAGATTCTCAAAGTAGATATTGATAATCTGAATTTCCCCTGGGTTTGCGGTATTTACACCATTTTCATTCCTTATTGCTTGTATTTGAATTTTTTCTTTCCACTTTTTGATGAGCTTAGCTAGAGGTTTCTCAATTTTGTTAAATCTTTCACAGAACCAGCTTTTTTTCTTTTTTTCCGTAATTTTATTGAGAAACAAAGAGCACTGAGACAGTTTGAAACCAAATTGATAGGACAGTTTCAATAATTAAAACATTGCATTGATTCTTCCTAGTGGTTAATTGCTGTACAAGATGTGGACTTGATATCCTATTTACAAACACCATTAGAACAAATCCCTCTATTCATTAAGAGAATGTAACTATATATCTATCCTAACCACTTTGAATAAACAGATACAAAATGGACATTCATCTGTATCCCCTTTTTTGTTAAGTTCCATCATTTAAATATTATAGGTGTGTAAAAACAGCAAAGTATTCTAAAAGAGTTCAATAGTCCATAATAGTATTGGGTCTTCTGCTTCAATGGCAATGTCAGAAATTGTTGACCTGGGTCCCCTACTGCTCAACATAACACCATGTTTACTTCTTATACTTTGTTTTTATACTTTTCTGTTGAATGATTAAGACCAAGGTAAAGCAGGACATATGCAACAAGTGTTGTAGCTTTTTGGTCTGATAAGGTCAGTGAAATTCCCTGAGGATTTATCCTGAGATCCTGTACCTCAGATTGTAGAACCTTTGTCACTTTCAGCCATGTGGATGAGTCACGGCCATTGCTTGACCAATGTGCTCTCTGTGAAAGCCTGAGAGAATGTTTTCTCTCCATGTGACTCTCCTTAGGCACACTGTACATCATCGATCACTTTTCTCTTTGACCCCATAATCTCCTTGATCAGAAACTTTGGGACACTGCCGAGTTACATGACCTTACACTACAAATTCTCATATGTCCTCAGTCTTAAGTGACCTTGGAAGGCTAGGGCCAAAATGTTGGCTTTCCTTGCAGCCCTCCCTTTTCTCTAATTTTGGTCTGCAAACTTAGGTTGTTAACAATCCAGAAGATAAGCTTAATGCTATTACCATACAACCTAGGCTGTTAAGCTTAACCTCACTATCTGTCTGAATATCAAACATCTTAGGTATAACATGGAACAGGAATTTTTCATCAAGTGTTGATGTGTTGAACTTTAAGTCCCTATAAAATATGATGAAAAAATATTTAAAAATTAGAATATATTTTAAAAAAACAGGCATAAAGAATTATATACTTCTTATGTTTACACATAAGTCCAAAAATCTAAGCATATACAACCTTGAAGCAGGACAGTCCCACTATATTCCTTTTCCTATCTCTTACCTTCATTCACCACCCCCTTCTTTTTGAACAATCATCTACCCAAGACACAGCACAGCTGCAAATGACATGTCATGACAAGCAGCCCATACTCTGAAGACCAGAATGACAGTCACTCCAAGCATGAAACTACCACCACAGTTCACCATTTTCAGTGCAGTTGCTCAGTTCACAGGTATCAGTATATATAGCTAGTCAGGGTGAGAATCTTTCCAATTAACTGCTAGATTCAAAAATCTTCTGGAGATTCTCAGGATCATTGCCTTGCCCATCTTCTCCATATAACTGTATGGCTTGACATTGTCATGTTTCCTAGCTCTTCTCCTTTCCCTCTTTTGATTAGTTATTCCTTAAGTTCCTGCTTTCCTTTTACTTGTATTATACCTTTCTATTTGTATTTCATCTTTTGAGTTCTTATACTAGGGAAACTACATGATATTTACATATGTGGGTCTGGTTTATTTCACTTATGAGTATATGTTCAAGTGGCATCCACTTCAATATAAAGGCTTTGAATTTATCATTCTTTAAAGCTGAGTAATACTCCATTGTGTAAAAATACCACATCTTTTGCAACCATTCCTCAGGTTATGGGCATCTTGGTTGTTTCCAAGATTTGGCTATCACAAATTGCGCTGCTATAAACATAGGCACACATATATCCCTATGATATGATGTTTTCAGATCCTCCGGAAAAATTCCCAGCAGAGGAATAGCTGGTTTAAATGAGATTTCCAGTCCGACTTTTCTAAAGAGTCTCCACACTGATTTCCTCAAGGGTTGTACCAGTCTACATTCCCACCAGCAGTGGAGAAGGGTTCCTTTTTCCCCACAGCCTCTCCCACATTTGTTGTTGGGTGATTTCTTTATGATGGCCATTCTTTCTGGGGTGACATGATATCTCAATGTTGTTTTAATTTGCATTTCGCGGATGACTAGTGATGTGGAGCATTTCTTTAATATATTTATTTGCATCTTTAATTTCATCCTCGGAGAAGCATGTGTTCATCTTGGATGCCCTTTACTGAAATGGGTATTTAAACTTTGGGGCCCTAGTGTTTTTTAGTTCTTTATAAATTCTAGAGAGCATACCTATGTCTGAGTACTTATTTGTCATGATAGAACCAGCTTTTTAATTCAGTAAGTATTTGAATTCATTTTATGGTCTCAATTGAATTAATTTATGCTCTAATGTTTATTATTTCTTCCCATCTTTGGACTTTGAGTTTGGGTTGCTCTTCCTTTTCTACATGGTGGAAATGCAACATTATGGTGTTTATTTGTTCCCGTTCTGTTTTTCTAATGATGTGTGAGTTAACAGCTATAAATTTCCCTCTGAGAACTGCTTTCATTGCATCCCATAAACTCTAATAAGTTGTGCTGGAATTTTCATTGTATTTTAGATATTGTTCATTTTCTTGTTTAGTTTCATCTGTGGCCCATTGGTTGCTTTGTAGATTTTTGTTTAATTTATACATTTATGGTTATTTTTCTGGTTTCTTTTGTCATATATTTCCAGTTTCTTTGTACTGAGGTCAGATAATGTGTATGGGATAATTTATCAGGATTTATTTTTACACACACTTAAGCATGACCTATGGACTAGTGCGTGGTCTATTTTAGAAAATGACCCATGTGCATCTGAAAAAAATGTTTATTCAATTGTGGTTGTCTTAAAAAATCTGTATATATCTACTAAGTGCATTTATTTCAAGCTATGGTTCAGTTCTGCTACTTCTTTGCTAATTTTTTGTCTGCTTGACCTATCTTTTTGGAAGGGGGTGTTAAGGTCTCCTATGAAGATAGTAGTATTGGGCATTAGATTTTTAATGTCCATTAAGGTTTATCTTATATAGTTCAGTGCTCCCATGTTTGGTCCATATATAATTATGAGTGTTACCTCTTCCTCAAGTTTTGTTCCTAACCAGTGTAGAATGGCCTTCTTTACTGCATTTGATCTTTCTTGGTTTGAAGTTGAGACTGTCTGAGAATAGGATTGCTACCCCTGCTTCTTTTCTGAGATGCCCGAGCATGTAGTGTTGTTTTCCATCCTCTTACTTTCAGCCTATGAATTTCTTTTTGATTTAAGTGTGTTTGTTGTCTGCAGCATATTTTTTCATTTGTTTTTCCTAATCCACTGTTCCAGTCTATTTCCCTTAATTCCTGAATTGAGTCCATTTACGTTGATGGTTACAATTAAGATGTTTTGACTTATGATTTACATGTTATTTACCTGCTGTTGTTTATTCCTTTTTCTCTTGTTTTTAATTGATTGCCCTATTTAGTTGGTTGATTCTGTTCTCGTTTTTGGAGTTCTGATACTTTTGGTCCCTCTTTAGAACATCTTTCACTACTGGTGTAATGTTGGCTTTGACATCATGAAATTCTTTAGTTGTTCTTTGTCATGGAAGTATTTCTCTTCCACATCATACTTGAAAGAGAGTTTTGCAGGGTATAGTAGTCTGGGCTGGAATTTGTTTTCATAGAGGACTTGAAGTACTCTACTCCACGCTGTTCTTGCCTTCATGGTTTGTGAAGAGAGATCAGCCGTAATTCTGATGGGTTTTCCTTTGAATGTGATCTGCTTCTTTTCTCTAGCAGCTCTCAGTATATTGTTATTGTGCTGGATTTCTGGGATCTTGACTATTATATGTCTCGGGGTGTGTGTGTGTGTGTGTGTGTGGTTTTTTTTTTTTTTTTGAAGTTATTTGGAGTTCTGTATGCTTTGGTTACCTGAATGTCTGATTGTTTCCTCATAGTTTCAAAGTTTTCTGTTATTACTTCATCCCTTATTATTTTTATATGATTTGTATTGACTTCTTTGTCATTGATGCCTTTTAGTCTTACCTTGTTCATCTTTGCATCATCTTGCAGGTGATGAATTGTTTTTTTCCTACATCCTAGTTGTTTTTAAGACATCTTTTCTTGCATTTTCACTAGCTTTAAGATCTGAAACTCTATCTTCACTTTCACTCAAACGGTTTTGCAAGCTTGTGATTGGATTTTAAGTTCCTTTATATCTGTTTGGCTCTGCTTCATATGATCTATTTCTTTCCTGTATTGTTCATTCAGGGAATCCTTTATTTTTCTAATCTTGTCTATTTTTTATCAGTGTTTTCTTGAGAAAAGTTATTAATTCTTTTACTTCAGAGATTATTTCTGATCTGATTTCCTCTATATGTTTCTGCATTTGATTCTTTACTTCCAACGCTATTAATTCAGTGATTTTTTTATTTCAGAGGTTATTTCTGAATTGAGTTCCTCTATGTTATTCTGTTGTTATTTCTTTTCTACAGACCCTATTGATTCAGACATTTCCACTGTGTGAATCCGAATTATTTCTGTGCTACCGTCCTCTGCACTTGTCCCTTGTGGGCTCAGGGCCTGAGATTGCATTTTGCTCCTTCTCTTTGTCATTTTGTATAGCACTGTCTTCTGATTTTTCGTATAGTTCTTTGGTGCAGTTATAACCTTAACACCTACTGAAATTCAGGTGCAAATCTATGAAGTTTGAATTCATCCAGTTGTGCCTGGCTTAGGGTCTGGCTACTGTGCTCAGCTTCTTCCTGCTACAGCCCTTGGAAGTGAACCTGCTGTGTCCCTCTGGCAAGATATTTCACTCCTGGATTAAGTTGGTGTTTCTGACCCCTAGCTTCTCTGCAGTGACTTCAGCTGCAGAGTTTCACCCCAGGCCTGTATGCCAGGCCTGTTCTGGGTCTGGAGGTGTCCAGAGAGCATGACAGAAGGACTCACTCATAAGTGGGCCTGAGCTGGGTCTGGAGAGATACAGCAGTCAAAGCGATGTGCGGAAGCTCTCCCACATACCTGCTGCACCTGGGCTTGGGCTGTGTCTGTAGTTGTTTAGAGAGTGAGGCAGAAGTACTCACTCACATGCCGCACCTGGGCTCATTATTCAGGGATTCAGAGGGGTCCTGAGAGCAAGGCTGAAGTTCTTATACACACACCCGGATAGATCTGTTTCCAGATGTGTCCAGTGGGTGCAGGAGAGCAGATAAGCCCACACACTCTCTTGGCCTGGGATTGGGCTGTGTCTTGTATTCTTTAAATATAAAGAGAAAAAAGAGAAAAAAATAAAGATAAAACCAAAGTAATTTTCATATTTTAATTAATTCTATTAATAGGTCCATTAATATTTTTGGCTAATTTTTATGATGTTGTTAATTACAAATATTTAAATTAATTGTTTTGTTTTTACAGATAAGTCATATTCAGTTAAAGGAGGTTACATTATGGCTTTCTTTTCCAAACTATAATGGAAGCATTCTCACTGTTCAAATTTCAAGTACAAAAACAAAAGGAGAATCATCTCTCTCAACTTCACATGTCAACATAAACTATTAATTTTTTAAAGTTTTATAAATTTAAAAGTATAAGTATAGCTACAGAATGAAAATTCAGTCAGGTAAAGGAAAAAGAGATGAATAGTAGTTGAGGATATGTTTTTGTTTTACCAGAATGTTCTGTGTGGTTGTATCATGAAGGCAGAGATGTAGAGGGTGACAACAATAAGACCAGATTTCACATAGTACCTATTGAAGGAACTGACAAAATGGAAATCTAAGGTCTAAATTGGTTATAAAGTACATAGAGATAACTGAGCCAAAAGTTACCAGTATTATTAATATGGAATAAAACAGGAAATATGCATATTCATTAAATATAAAATGTTATTCCTTCCAAAAAGAAATTTGTTCATGTATTTTCTGTCCTTCTATATGTGTCTTTATTGCATTCTTTGAACAGCTGTTCCTTTTTTATTTGATCTCAACAATGTTTGTCATATCATATGCTTATAATACAATTTGGAGTATAGACTTAAAAGCATGCTTTCTCTGAGTTACAAGCCTGTTCAAGTGATATCCAAATTTGTTTACTTACAGGTCACTAAAAATTAAGCTCATTTAAAAACTCAGAGTGGGGAGAAATTATTGGATAGGGCTCCAATAGTGGATAGAGGGAAGTCCAATCTTTCTTCATTGATAAGGAGCCTCGAATAAACTCTGTACACCCTTAGGAAACATTCTTATTAATTTGTTAATTGAGCCAAAGATAAAGGTTTCCAGAAAAAAATACAATAAGGTTTTCTCATAAAAGTTTCTATTAGTAAAATGCTAAATTGAAATGTAGGTTTTGACATGGACATGGTGATTCATTAGTGCTAAATCTCATAGCGTGCTAAATTTATTCATAATTTCATATATACAGGTCTCCCAAAGTTTAAAACAAAAACAGATTATTGTGTAAGACTTTCTTTCAGATTCAGGCTTCTGACATAAACACAATATTTGTGATGTACCTCTTATTAAAGGACAACAAATTAGGTAAAAGCTTCTTATGCATTACATAGTGATGACTGGAAAAAGTTATGTTATGTCAAATTAAAATTTAAGTGTGTGAGAAAATGTCATCAGGATTGTAATTTGGCCATTTTATGTATGGGTTTGATTTACAAATTTTTGTGTCAAAATATGTAACTGTTGTCTGCTAATATTGTATGAGGACAATTGTTAGAAATTACTAGTTCCATTTTATGTCCAAGGTGTTTGACATTTAGATAAGATAGTAATGTTAATGTTGTTCCCTCACTTTCAGAGTAAGGACATTAAACTTCACTTCTATATGTTTAATAAAAGTGGTTTTGAGACCAAGCATTAAAGATAGGTAGATGACAGGATAGCAAATACTCTGGGACTAGCCCTCTGAGGTCGGTGAGAACTAAGAACATAAGAGTGCCTGCACTGGAATGACCTATAACTCGTTCTTTCTATAATTTTAGATCAAGAAAAATATGGTGGGGGGAGATGGCTCAGTGGAATAAGTGCTTCCCCGGCAAACGCAAGGCCTGAGTTCAATCCCCGGTTCTGCCAAAAAACAAAAAACAAAAAAAAAATATGGAATCACAGAGGAAAGTGCATGCCTGATAGTCACCTGGCCAGTAAAAAAAAATCTCTTAACCTTTCCCAGAAAGCAAATTTGTCAAGTAACGACTCTTACACATCCAGATAAATGACAATGACAGAAGATCTAGAGGTGCTGTACTGGGTTCCAAGGTCACTGATGATATTTATCTTGACTTGCTTAACAGCAGAACTTTAATTTTATTACTATATGTGTTATTTTTAACTTGGTGTTAACTGTCCAGTAGAAAACCATAACCACAAAATATGGGGGAAAGGCATAATAATATGCTAGCTGTAAAACATTCAAATCATTAACAACTTCTGTCAATTGTCAGCTTTATTGGTAATTCTTTGTTATTATGGATGTTAGAACTCTAATAGGAATAAGTTGGTGCAAGCAGGTACCAATAGTCTTTGGACCAGAAATGTCTTGCCTAAAGGAATAATTTGATCAACAATGAAAAGCTCTACAGAGTTCTGAAAACGCATCTTCTCCAACTGTAACTGAACAGACATCGTTTAACAAAATAGTAAAGAGAGATGAGAGTAGCTGAAACTGTCTTATGATTGCAGGCAGGAAATGCCACAGTGCCTAAAGATGTCAAGGTGCCTCAGTCTTGAGAAAAGAATCATGTTTGAACAATTTCAGGCATTAGTTACCAGGCAAACTTGTGTCTCATGATATTCACTTTGCAAAGGTATAAATATATGCCCATACTATTGTTGTTTAGGTCCTTTTTCAATCAAGGAAACAGGCTTCCACCTGACCTTTGGTCTTGTCTTTTGTTTTTATTTTCTAAATTCCCCTCACAATTTTTTTTTGTGCTGGGGACCACCAAGAGACCAACAAGTCCCTGCAAAGAACTTCATAGACATGTGGAAATTAGCACAAATATTTTAGTAATTTGCAGTTAGGCTCTTACTATGAGAGTAATGCTGGCTGTGATCTTGCATATGAACTCCAGGCTGACTGAAGGTAACACTAATTCTGTTGCCTCAGACTCCCAAGTGCTGTGCTACAGACAAGGGCCCCAGTCCTGGGATAATACTACCCTTCTGAAAAGAACAATGGGTCACACACAAAATTAGGGATGAAATTAGATATTTTCTACATTTAAATGCTAAAGACAATATTATATACCTGATCAAATGTGACGGGAAATATTGGGAATAGACCTACAAAGGAAATAACTTTCAACATAGCAGTGAATTCTCACTAGAGGACAATGCAAACTCAAATGTATGAATTAATGTTCCCTCAAACATCTAGAAAAATAAGGACCTGTTAATCACAAACACATAAGTAGGAGGAAATTATGAAGATCAGAATACTAATTAAAGCAATTGAGAATGAGAAAATAATATGAAAAATCAATGAGTTAGAGAGCTTCTTATATGAAAGACTAAATAAGATAGACAAACCATTATACAAACTTACCAAAATTGGCAGAAAATGCTGAAATCTATGCAATTGGGATTGAAAATGTTTAAATGCTAAGAGAACCTGCAGAAACTGAGAGGATCACCAGCACACCATTTGAGAATCTATGTTCTGATAAGATGTAAAACTCAAAACAATTGGACATGTTCTTATATTTTTATGATTAAGAAGACTGAAGATGATTCAACAATCCTAAGTAGCCCAATATCAGACAGTATAATCAAGCATATAATTAAAAACTTAGCAAGAGAGAAAGGCCTAGGTCCTGATGGATTCATTGATTTCCACAAGAACTTAGGCTAAGATTCAATGCCACAAATCCACAAATAGTTTTACATTTTTATTTTTATTTTTTTATTTTTTTAAATTTATTTATTTGTGTGTGTGTGTGTGTGTGTGTGTGTGTGTGTGTGTGTGTGTGTGGCCAGCTCAGCCCACCAGGGGGCGGGCTGGCTGGCATGTGGTGCTGGGGGATCGAACCGTGGTCCCTGGGTTTTGCTAAAGCTTGTTCTAAGTAGGTGCTTTAGAACACTGAGCCATCTCACCAGCCCCATACATTTTTATTTTTAATGTGGATACAAATGTTGTGAAGAAAAATCCTATTAGAAATGATGCAGAATTTCACTAAACAAAATGACACAAATTAAACAATGGTTGCAGCATTGTATATTATTGACTTCAAATTAGTTGTTCAGATCACCACAGGTTATAAAAAGTTAGAAAGGAGAAAAGATTTTAAACATTAACTGCAACTTTCAATAGGCTGTCAGAAATCACTATTATAGCTAGACAACTATCCTGTATATACACATTTCCTTTTCTCTTAATGTTTATTGCTTTCTCCTTTCCCACATTATAGTTTTACTTGCCTTGTAACTAGATTTATGCAATGTCTTCATACTCTGAAGTCCTTATAAAGTGCTCTTTTGTTCATATCTGTAGTCAGCTTGCCCCAAAGTTTCTAATCCACTCTAAATGCCCACTTTTGATGACCATTTTTGCTGTAGTGTTGATGCCACAGTGGCATAGTGCTAGATCCAATGACCAAAGTAGATATGGATGAATTGTAATGTTTTATGAGCCTCCATTTCTGTTGAATTTTACTAACCAAGAAAAGACAAGTGAATTTATGGTCAGTTTATGGAACCCTTAAGAAAGTCTCTCCAGAAGTGCTTAAGAAATCTGTGAATAAAGATCCAGAAAGTAGACTGGAAGAGAACTGGCATATTTAGAAACCAATTTCTACATCGCTCATGCAAAGAAACAAAAAATGAATAATCATGAAAGACATGCTATCTGGTGCATGGCAAGTGTGAGAAGGCAGGTAGAAAATGCCTTTAATATCGTTACGAACAAAATGTTTTAAAATCAGTGAGATATCAAAAATGTTAGAATAAAAATTCCATGGTATAGGGACACATGTCTGTTAGGGAAGACTGTTAAGATGCCCCAACTCACTTAACTTTTCAAGAATTTCCTTTTTGCTCTCAGCACTTCCTTTGATGTAGCTCATGTGTCGAGAATTTTCAAGTATTATGAGATGATGGACAGTATCATGTAGCAGATACATATAGCATGGGAAAATGCTTGCTTGCTTGATTTTCTTTTTTGTTACAAAATCTTCAAAGGGAAATCCATTCCGCAAGAATGCCAAAATTCTTGTAACTGCTAGTATTCCTTTTAGGATGGAGTCATACTTCTACTTAAATAGGAAAAGTGGTTCCTTTTTTTAAAAAACAATTCTATTTTAGTTTGAAGAGTAAGACTAACGACAGAAACAGGGTAACATACAACAATACATGTGTCATAGATTTTCAAAGAGTAGCTGATTAACAAAAATTGATATATTATGTATTTTTATGATCAAAACTGTTGCTCAGATTAACAGATATGTCTCAGAGATTTTTTTTTATAAAAAAAATTGTATTTACTTAGAAGCATTCAGAATGTCAACAAAACAGTTGCAA
>NW_004524782.1:2916264-2923076 GCF_000260255.1 Octodon degus
CAGACATGGTCTTCCACCTCTCTGAGCACTTCTTAGAAAACTCTGAGAAGTTAACGGAAGCATCTGGGTGCTTCTTCTTGTGCTCCTCTCGGCAAGTTTGCACAAAGAATGCATATGATGACATCTTGCCTCTAGGCTTCTTAGGATCTCCTTTGCCCATGTTTACTTGTTTTCCTCAGCGAGGTACAGAGTCGCCCAGTGCCGGTCCGGCTCTCACTTGCCCCGGCGCTGTCTCTATGGAGCTCAATGTACTGCAATGGCTGTGAGAGCGGGAGCCAGACGCTGTATCAGAGATTTGATTTGTCATTGAATATTATCACTTGCTTTCAAGAAATCTTAAATTTTTGTTCTTGTCTTTTGTTTTATATTAATTTTTTAAATTTCATTTTAAAGAGACTATAGTAATAATTGATAGGACGTTAGAAAAGATACACATTTAGAAAACCAAGATGGCAGGTATTCAAACATGGATACCTTTTGCATTACACATTGCTGACCTCAAAGTGGTTGATTAATTCCCACATAGCAGCATACTGTCTGCTATCTGGGAATTTAAGGGGAAAATTCTACACATGAGCTACTATTTAAAAAAAACTGATGAAAATTCTTAGCACAACTACCTCAGCCATCTGATACTTACAGTTGCATGTTTCTCCCCTACCATTTTTCCTACCTGTTCTCTCTCCACTTCTCTACATTGTTCAATCCTTAAATTACATTTCTTTCCACTTTACTGTGTCTGCTATAGTCCCTAGCATTGATACTATCTCTATCATCTAAGATGTCTTATTAGTATAAACAATCATTAAAAGAAATCAACTGAAAAAAAAAAAGACAGAGCACTGGACAATCCCTACAACACAGAAAACCCACTGAAAACTGTCATTAAAGAGTATTTTCTACCTAATTTTGTGCTGTATTCACTTGTTTCAAATGTTTGCATGAGCAAGATATATTTTGATTGAGCCCTAAGTTAACTAAGCAAATATGTTTGTTTGTTTGTTTGTTTGTTTGTTTGTTTCTTTCTTTCTTTCTTTCTTTCTTTCTTTTTTTTTTTTTTTTGTATTTTAGGGAATTGTTACAGGGTGTTCAGGGTTTCACTAGTAGATCTGACTCATAGTAATCTGCCTATTTAGAGGCTCCCAAGAGATGGGATTACAGGAGCATTCCAACACTCCCAGTCTCAATTGCCCTCTCAGTTCACCCCCAGTGCGGGCCAGCACAGCAGGCCCAGGGATCTATTCCATGGCTCCTACCATGTTTGCAGGATCTTTGATCCACTGAGGTGTCTGGCCAGACCCCACTAAATGAATTTAAATAGCCTCAAACAACACTTGTTAGATGGATATGAAACTAGAAATATGCAGTAAAAGAGGCCCAACCTTTTTTGTTAAAGTCGGCTATTCTAATGGACTTCCTGCCTTCAGGAATTTTAAAAAAATGATTTGTTGAGTTACACAAGATACAGGACTTCTACATTAGCTCATAAAAAGGAGTGAGGACTAAACAACATGCTGTTTGTATACCTCTGAAAAGATTAGAGAACTTTTGTGTTTTTTGACGGAAATGCAGTGGATAAATATAGAGGAATGCTGGCCCATTACAACAAAGGGGCTGGTAGTTGGAAAACACAAAGAAATTACTTCACAAGTGCTCACAAACAATGAGTTGTGATCATAAACTGAAATAGTATAAATTCGAAAGATGGAAGACAGACTGTAAAAACAGATGAAGGTGCTCACCAGAGCAAGGATGTTTTGTGTGGCTCTAGACTCAGGGGATCTTAAGGAAGCACTAGTGACATAAGTGCGTTGGACCCTTTTCTTGTGTCTGAACAGGATGCAAATCATAGAGCTACTGGATCAGACTATAAGCAGAGAAATACAAACTTCAGACAAAACTACTAATGCTATACACAGCTTGCCTATGAGTGCTCTGTAGTCAACAACACAACAGTATCCTACATTTATTTTCTAATACTTCAGCCATAACCTTTTGCATCCAAATAGAATGCATACAGAAGGATCATTAAATAACAGTCATATTTAGGATCTAGCAGAGGTGAGTGGACAAGCCAATATACTCTTGAGTTTTACCTTTAATATCTTTCCAACAGGAGTTCATGAGGCTGATGATGATGTTTTGGAAGACACTTAAGAGGCAGATGGTACAAATGGACACACCCCTGCCCACTCTCTCAAAATAAGAGAGAGATTTGCATACAATATCATTGAGAAACTGTTTCAGTCCAAAGGCTCCCATTATTTCAGGGACTCCTCTAGAAAGAACAAAGGAATTGGCTAGAAACAGGTGCTTCAGAATCATATCTGTAGGCTTTAACCTCCTTCCAGTGTGGAAAGCAAAAATAAAATGGTAAAGTAGAAAGAAATTGCCTGCAACACCAATGATAGTCTGACACAAGAAGATTATTCCTACTACTAAATTTCTGGAATTTATTTTGTCATTTTGTGTTATAATTTCATTTAAATTGTTATAACAATCATTCCTCTGAGTAGCAGGCCTCATTGTAAAGAATAGACAACAAAATAATTTAGGAAGTTTATGCCCATGGAATTGTGAATATCTTAAAACATAGAGGAGTTGAACAAAATTTTCATCAGAGTTCAGAAGAAAATCTTCATTAAGGATAAGTTGTTGTTAAACTGACAAAGAAAGATGTGACAGCTTATAGAAAGAAATAAAAATCCCACATGTTCTGTAAATTCTGAAATTTATACTCAGTTATAGTATAAAATAAAAAAAGCTACATTTCTTATGTGTTATAGAACAGATTGTTTTTGAATGGATATCACACACAGATATATAATACAAATATCATGTATTTTTGAAACATTACTCATTGACTATAAGAAGAATGCAATGTTTCCTAGAAAAACATTAACTCTATAGATAAAAATGTACATTTTATAAAAATTAAGATCTATGTCAACATTGAAGCACACAGTCACATACAAGGAGGCAGACAACAAGGAAACAGAAAATGAGGTTAAAAAATTAGAACAGAAAGGTACTGATTAATACATGTATTAATCAATAAGCATGCTAGCATGTTATACAAGGGAATAAAGTAGGTTAACATTTAGCCTGAAATTTCAAAGGTCACACTATTTAGTATATAAGATAAACACTAAATATGTTCAATGACATTCATAATCAGGAAAATTCCAGGAAAACTATTACTAAGGAGCATAATACATCATCCAGAAAGGTAATATAAATTTGGGAATCTGTGTCTTTGTAAGTAAGCATGTAGATTAACAAAGAATGTGTATATTTGTGGGAGTATTTTAATATATACAAGTGTTTTAGAAAATTAAAGGACAATGTCTCTTTAAACAAGATAAACATTGTTTCAATAAATTTATTTCTTTGAATTTACTCCACAGAAGTTCAAATATGAATCATCAAAGGATAAGTTAACATGCACCTACACAATAATGCTATTTATCTCTAGAGCCCTAAAATCAAAATCGTCTGCCTGGCCACTAGCATTGGAAAAATTATTTGATTGATTATTTCATATTTATGCAACAAAATTATAGAAAGTGATAACAGTGAATCCCACCATTAATAGTAATGACATAAAGTGTTTCCACATTCTCAACACATGCAAATGTTGAATTTGAAGTAACTCACAAAATTTATTAGTATATCAAGCAGGCATCAGTGATCTAATAGGTACAATATTACAATATTGTAATGATTTACCTATGTCTGTGCACTTCACTAGAACATACAAGTTCAACTGATCTATCTTATCATAGTGACCTAGATGACAGAAAAAGGTGGTCAGGTTGATGACAATATTTTCTTCTTGAGCTATCGTTGCATAGAGAATTGCACTCCATTTCTGAATCTCCACTTAGCAGTGCACACAAATTCTGATAGAACTCTCTGAGCTTTTTTTCCCCACATAAATGTGACTAACTAAAGTTACAAAATACATCTGTGGTAAATACTGATACCAGAATGTGTTCCACTTTTCGTTTCTTTCAGTACAGGGTGAAACTCACCAAACAACTGTGACACATGATGATCCCCAATGGGAAGTATCAGACAATAGCGGCCGTGTTGTGCCTGTAGACTTATTTTTGTCATGGAATTCAGGAGGATATTGCCTGAAAACTTAGTAGATTTGTGATCATTTTTCTTATCTTGGCAATCATGTACATAGGACAATCGAGTTTATAGATAACAATGTTTAGTACATTGAAATCTACAAAAAAATATAATTGAGTAAACTACACCCATGACTTTCCTGGGGCTCATGATGCTGACACACGTACCTGAAGACACAGATGACTCCAGTGCAAAAATTGTAATCCACACTTCTTGAAGAACTCCTTCACTATACATCTGCCAATCTTGGTGCACACTACAGTGATGTGTCTTGGAGACACTTTAATAAAATAGAGTGATTAGGTATTGACAATTACTGAAGTCTGAAGATCAATCAGTAGAATTTTGGGATACTTAATTATGAAAATTTGAGGCAAAATGGTATTAATAATATAAATTTCCCACTTTCCAGTCACATTCTGAAATATGTAGATCACTCTGGATGCAAATTCTTGAAGGCCATTCAGATGATTGCCAATGACTGATATTCATATGTTGGCTTTAGAATCCCACTGGAAACTTCAGCTATGTGGTACACTGATCAAATCACGTGAAAACCAGTATGTTCCAAGACAAACAGTAACTTCAGCATATTTGTTAGGATATTTTCTAAAGGTGGATTTATAAACTTTATTTAATTTTAATGAGAAAGAAATAGCAATGAGACAATTTCAAAACAGGTTAGCAAGACATTTACAATAATTAATACACTGCACATTGTTGTTTTTGTAGTAGTTACTCAGAGGACAAGATGCAGACATGATATCTACTCTAAGCAGGACTAGTACAAATCTTTCTTCTCACTGTACTAAGATAAAGTAGCTGTATATCTATCTTAACTATTTTGCATATATGTATATATATATATATATTTTTACTACAAAATGGTCCTTCATTTATGTCCCATCTTTTGATTTGTTTTGTCAGAGATGGGTGTTCCATTGCAATTCAAATATTGTAGGTGAATTCAGCAAAATAATCCAATATAGTCTAATAGTCCATATAGTAGTGGGTTGTCAGCACAACTGGAAATGTCAGAAGCTGTTGACTTGAGCCTTTGAAGTCAGTCAAATCCCCTTAGAATTTATCCTGAAACCATGTACAACAGTTTGTAAATCTTTCGTCAGTGTCAGCCATCTGGATGAGTCACAGCCACTGCTTGACCAATTTGCTTTCTGTGAAAACCTGAAAGAATGTTTTCTCTCATCAGCCTTTTTCCTCTGTTGCCTCATAATCTCCTTGGGACACCACTGAGTCACAGGATTTTACAGTGCCTGTTCTCTTGTGTCCTGAGTTCTCACTGACCTTGAAGGATTAGGGCAAAAATATTGGCCATCCTTGTAGCCCTTTTTTTTTTTCTCTGATTTGTGGTTTGTGAACTTAAGTTGTTAACCATCCAGAAGACAAGCTTAATGACATTATTACCCTATAACAGAAGCAGTTGCACTTAACATCACTATCTGCCTGAATATCACACACCTTATACATTACATGGAACAGGAATTTTCCATCAGTCATTGACATTCTAAATTTTATATACTTATAGAATATGAGAAAACTTTAAGTAGCACTTGAATTCTTACTTACATCCCAAATACTTTGAATGTTATGTTTTCTTTGATTGTCATAATGGAATTATGTATACCTACAGAAAATTCTTATAAACAAGAGTAATTTAGTATTAGAAAGGTTAAAAGATGCTCTAAGTTTCCACTTTATTTAAAAGGAATATGAGAATTTGGCTATGAGAATGCAGGTTCGAAAACTCTACTTACAGTTAAATCATAAAATAAAATTAGTCAGAAGTGAGATATATTGTGCAGAAGACTGATGAAAAAATAATGGGTAATAGAAGGCTTATTTGTTATGATTATAAGAAAGACAGTCTTATGGCTTGTAGTACTTTAGGAAACTAAATGCATTATTACACTGTTTTAAAGCTACCTTGAATGAAGTATTAATAAGTATTTTAAATAATGCTAAATACAATCTGAATTATTATCAGTTATTGAACTTTCACTCATTATCTTCTCCCATGAGTTCAGGGAACCTAACATCAAAATAAGATGACTACTAAATTATATTAATAGAGAACATGGATAGCTATGGTGTATATAAAGAAACTAACATCTTTAGCACTGTATATGTTGAAATAATAGGATAATGAACTAAAACTGAGTTGAGGAAAGTGATAAATCCACCTGAAACTGATACTCCTGTGAACATGGGTGCTACAAAACATGGACTGACCTTTCTAAGAAACAAAAATAAAAGTGGCTCCCACATATAATAAAACATACTCAACATTAGTAAGAATTTAGAAAATACAAATCCAGAGCAAAATATGTTTTAATAATTACTTGGTTCAGAGAAGTTATTAGAAGTAACAAGGACAAAACACAGAGAGTTCATAATTTGGAAAGGTTGGAATTCTGTGCCATGTTGGTAGGGATGAGCATGTAGACTTGTTAGAAAACCACATGAATAATTCATAAAGAAGAGAGTCTTGACATCTTTCCACCAATGGAATTTCTAGGTATTTGTAAACAATCAATTGGAACCAGAGTCTCTTATTAAAAGCTCATGTTGGGGCTGCGGAGATGGTTCAATGGAATAAGCACTTCCCTGGCAAGCGCAAGGGCCTGAGTTCAATCCCCGGTTCCGCAAAAAAA